>NC_047160.1:24300134-24430134 GCF_009819705.1 Hippoglossus hippoglossus
ACGGCCCTACAGGAGGACATCAAAGCCAGCACATCGAGGCCAGGACACTTTGAAAGTGCCCTGAACGCTGTGAAGCCTCGGATCCCCGACTCTCTCTCATCCAGTCGTATATCAGCTATCAGCAGCGGCACAGCGGACTGGGCTTCTTCTGACCACGCCGCAAGGACACATTCAAAACCAAGAATTTAGCTTTTCTTTGTAGTTTTATTGTTATTTAAAAAAAATAAAATACAGGTTTAATCTGCCTCAATCTGCTGGAGAAGTTACTGATAAACATCCAGCTGAATATTGGCCGATGTGGATTTTGGCAAACGGAAGGATTTCTGTTTTGCAGCTTATTCGGCCAACTTATATGTTTAAGTTTTGTATTTTTATAGCTGCAACATAAAAGTGGTAACTGCTTTTTGAGTCCACAAATACAAAATGTAGTTTCCTGAGATGACATGTTTGCTGTTATTGACAATGTAAGTTTCAAACAGCTCCAAAGGACAGTGTTGTTATATTTTTTCTTATTTTTGATCATTTAAAAATGTTAATAATGTAATAAATGCATTATTTATGTTTGGTCTAAAGTTGTCTTGTCTTTTCCTCATCATAAAAATGAACATTTCAGGACAAAGTAAATAAGTTAATAAGCATTTGGACATTTCTGATGCTAAGTTTACAGCAGAATAAAAACTGCAAAATACTCCTTTGATAGGATTTTAAATTCTCTCCACCCATTGGTCCGTTTTAACTCAGGTTTCAGCTTCACACCCGAACAGAATCTGTCTGAGCTGCATGTTTTCATTTAAGTATTGTGTGTCTTTGAAAAAACATCTGAATGGAATCTTGCATTAAACTGCACAGTTAATTCACAAGTTTGTTTAATACTTTCAAAAAGAAAGACCAGGCCTGTATATGAACATTTAAAAAATCCATGAGTTAATAAATAAAACTGATTGATGTGGAGAGAAAGAATCCTCTCGTCAGAATATCTTCCATTGTTGGAGGTAAATGTTGGATTAGATTTGTGTGTGAGGACGTGAGGACCCTTCACGGACCTCTGGAGGTTCCTAAACCCTCAGTGTGTGTGGAGCTGCTGTTCTCCATCCGCGGGGAGAAAAAACAGCCGCGGCTGGTACATTCATCACATCCATGGAAAATCAGCTAATTTGCTGTAATCGTGAGATTTCCGTCCGCACTTCCGACCACTAAGAGCCGGGGTCCGGGCGGCCATCTGTCGGCCTGCGCGGGGACCGAGCATCAGGGAGAAGCTGCAGTTTAACTTCACATTTACCAGGAGAGAAAAAAACACTAGAACGGCTCCTGCGCCACGGAGCCACTTATCACTGCGCTCACTCTCCCTGCGCCTTTTACGCATTCTTCCTTTACGCATGTGCTGACCCGAGATGGCACCGAGGGTCATTCATCTATTGATTTTTCCATTTGAATGGGATAAATTGACTTTGTATTGAACTTCCTTTTCTCATGGATCCGGATGTAGCGCATCCGCCACACCAATCAAACCAGACAGTCAGGAACAGAGGGGGGGAGGGAGGTGAGGGAGAGAGAGAGGGGGAGGGGAGGGGGAGTCTTTCCCCTGGCTGCAGGGCTGCGTTTTCTTAAGGTGGTCCGGGATTTTTTTTTTAAACACACAAAAAAAAAGAAATCCCCCCCCACCTCCCACAGCCCGGACCCATGAGAAGTCATCAGATGTTGTGTGAGTGGACGGATCAGAGCTGCAGACTCATCACCACCGAGGTTTGGTTCCTCCGGTGTCACGCGTAAATGTGCGTAATGGGAACATTCCAGAGAGGAGGGAAGACATCCTGTTGATGTTTTACTCCCTCACTTCCCTGAAATCACACAGGCAAACTTGACCTAAATTCACTTATCATTTCCTATCAATGTGAGTGTAAGTGTCTGTTATGCAGAGTTATTAAAACTGAAGGTTGTATTAAAGGACCTGGTTCTGTTCACGACTCCTCGCTTCACTCAGATTGTTTTAATTAATCCCAGATTTCTTGTTTCTTTCTTTAGTCAATAAAACTTTTGTCATCTGAAGAACAAGATGTTTTCAAAACGTCTTTTACTCATTTTTTGCTTCATTTAAAGTTCATCAAATTCTCTGTAACTCTCATGATAGTTTTGAGTTTAACTTCTATAATCACAGATGATTATTCCAGCACAAGATCAGAGTCTATTCACTTCTTCATGTTATATTCATGGTATAACAGGGCTTATAATAACTTATCTGTTATATGAACAAATGACCTTTCCAGTTTATATCTCACATTTTTTACTCAAATCTAAGTAGGTGTTTTGTTCCCTGGAGGTTCGGCCTCGTCACGCACCAGTAAGAATGCTAACAAATGACGCGCTTATGACAAATACTTTGAGTCACACTGAACTTTATTCACATCATTATTCATAACCCACAGGAACGGAAACTAGCTGTGTGTGTGTGTGTGTTTCTTCTTCTTCTTCTTCTTCCTCCTCCTCCTCCTCCTCCTCCTCCTCCTCCTCCCTGAGCCCCTCATCGTGGAATAAAAGAAAAACCAAACGCCGTTCCACCTTAACTCGCGCGCACATCTCTATCGCCCGGCCTTCTACATCTGCCCAATGAATCAGGAAGCGGATTGCGATGTATCCTTTTTCAGTGGAGTGAATGGGCCAATGGGAGTTGGCTTGTGGAGCAAACACTGAGCCCTGCGCTTCCATTCATTCAGTGCTGAACAGGCCCGCGGAAGCAGCAGAGCGCGCGCCGCCGTCCCAGACCCGACGACGCGGTTTCTTTTTTTATACATGCACAAGAAAGCGCCTGGTTCCCCGCAACGATAAGGACCGAACCAGAGCCCAGATCCGATCACCTCCCTGCAGACGCACCGAACAGGAGAAACGCTTGGATTTTAACCCCCGAATCCTCCTTTTTGGTTTGAATTCTCCCACAACGGGACTTTGCAGAACTGGGGCTGTCTCGCTCAGAGATCGGCCTCCCACCACCACCCCCACCACCCCCCCCTCGCTCTCTCTCTCTCTCTCCCCAAGTGCGCAGCAGTTCCCGGGTGCCTGTCCTCCCTCCACCGGAGCTCCATCGTGGATTTACTGTGTTTTTTTTTACCCCCTGGAACCGATGCATGCGTAACCCGCGCTGAACTTTCTTCAACGCCACCGAGAGGAGGGAATAATAACGCACAGGGATACAGTCGCGCTTGGATTAACAGGACTGTGAATGTTATGCATTAGCCCTCACACTTTACGCGTGGACATTGCCCCTTCCCTCTGGATGGAGTTCTAGGCTTATCTCTGGTTGAGGATTCGACGTTATGGATGGTTGCATATAGGTACGCATCACATTTACTCTCTCACTCTTTACTTTACGCATTTTGTTCTTGTTTCACTGTGTGTGGGGGGGTTATTGCGCGATAGCAGCGAACGCAACGATCGTAATTATTTTTGCGTCGCTGTAGCCGAAATAAGGACGTGAAGTTGCGGCTGGTGCACGAAGCTGAAGACGTTCCGTGCCGTGCCGTGCCGTGCTGTGCTGTGCGCGTTTGGCACGGAAACCCTTCCCCGCAGCGGGTGAGATTCATGGCGATCGGTGGATGAAGTTGATAGATTTCCATGCCCCGTGTCCTTCTGCGGCTGTGCCTGTAACAAACACCCCTCCCCCCGCGGCGGTTGTTTCATTCATAAGTTTTTTCCTCCGTCTGTTTGGACGCGTCCTCTGAATGTCTCCTCTCGTTGTGTTTTTTTTTTTTTTTTTAATGGGATCTTTTTTATTCCTGCGCACGACGCCTGCTCCTTTTCACTGGTGCGCACTTTGACGCGCGGAGCTTTTGATGAATATCAGGAGTTTTGTGCGTAAAGAGCCGAAGCAGCAGGAATCGATCGTTTTTGGCTTTGACTCTGATGCAGGTTTGATTCGAGTTCATCCAAACTTTATTAGTTTTTTTGGCCTCGTGTAGTTCGACGTTGCTCTGAAACATCCCCGAGGACTTCAACCCAAATTCCCAATAGTGTTCATGGCATTAAAAAACACACGTATGATAAATAATTTCCTTTTTAAATTAACTCTTAAATAGAAGCAGGTGAAGTTTTTAATCTGACAACTTTGAAGTTCAGTCTTCACTCTTCTGTATTTTGGTCGGAACTTGTTTTGACCTTAAAGTTTTTTTTTCGCTCCTCTACTTTTGTCCCCGTTTCCCTGAAACCCTTTCTGGTGTAGTAATAGAATACTAAGTGAGGCCGCTCATTTAGTTCCCTTGGATCGTGTCCTCATTTCGTCGCCGCGGTGCATTTAAATGTTAACTAGTCATACAAATGTAAATGAGCAGGGGAAGTATTCGCAGGGCTCCACTGAAGTTTGGATGTGTGCGTATTGGAGAGGAAGCGACACAAGTCTCGTTAATAGTCAACTTTTTTTCCACCAGGTTGCTTCAGTTAACGAAAGTGACAGATTGTCATGTTTACAGGATCTGAACACAAAGTCTGGATCAACTTTGAAAACAAATTAGACAACTCGTGTAGTTATTATTATATTACTTTAAAACATAATCCACATGGACTGTTCCTGCAGAATCGTTCTTCCCTTCCTCAGGAACAGTGTTAATGATGTGATATAAGCTGGTTTTCACTGGTCTGTGTGGGAAACCATGTTCACCCTCTTCCATCAGGACACACTGTGGTTTTCCTGTTGTGCCATGTTTTGGCTCTTTCTGATGATGTCCCCTCCCTCCTTGCCTCTCCTTTGTCTCCCCCCCCCCCTGGCCTCCCCTTCCTCCCCTGGCAGGTTTTCCGATGCATGCCCAAGTCTACGGTGAATGTCGGAAGTGGTGATCCCCCCAGATGGAGCTCCCAAAGTCAACATGGCCCCGGCGGTTCATTAGTGGTGATCCAGCAACCCTTCCCTAGAGAGCCGCAGAGGTCGGATTACGAGCGGGAGCTCCAGCATGCCGCCATTCTCTCCCTGGACCAAATCAAGGCCATCCGCTCCAACAACGAGTACACCGAGGGGCCCTCGGTGGTACGAGGCCCCCTGCGCCCCGCATGCCCCCCAGGCCTCAGGACAAGCAGGAGAGAACTCACGAGGTCATCCTCGTTAATGTGAACAACAATTATGAGCACCGGCCATCAGGTCACCAACCATCACTGTCGGGGGCGGCGTGGTGGTTGTGGCCGGGGGACAGCAGTACGGCGGGTCCCGGGCCCCAGGACTCAGCCGCTCCACTAGCACAGGAAGTGCTGCCAGTTCAGGGAGCAACAGCAGCGCCTCCTCTGAGCAGGGACTCTTGGCACGCTCACCCCCCACCAGGTCCAGCACGAGCTTACCGCACCACCTTCGAGCGGAGCGGCCTGTTAGGACTCAGCCCAAGGCCCATTTGCAGCCCCAGCAGGGACCTCACTTCCACCAGCCTCCACTAGAGGCTCCACTCAAGCCCCAGGGCAAAGGGAAATCAGACTTCACCGGCAGTGGCAACGGGGTGGTGGCTGCTGCCGGCCACCAATTCATCTGTGAGCGCTGTGGGAAGTGCAAGTGCAGTGACTGCACGGCTCCCAGGAGCCTGCCCTCGTGACCTGGCGTGTAACGGCCAGTGCCTCTGCTCACCCGAGAGCGCGCTGGAGCCACGGCACCTGCATGTGCCTGGTTAAGGGCATCTTCTACCACTGCTCCAATGACGATGAGGGGGACTCGTGTGCGGACCACCCCTGCTCGCTGTCACGCTCCCACTGCTGCTCTCGTTTCCTGTGCATGGGATTAATGTCGGTACTCTTCCCCTGTCTGCTATGCTACCTGCCTGTCAAGGGGTGTCTGAAGGCGTGCCAGGGCTGCCACGACCGGGTGAACAGGCCCGGCTGTCGCTGCAAGAACTCCAACACTGTGTATGCAAACTGGAGAGCTGGACCGACAGACCCAGGAGAAACCCTCCTGATCGCCCCTGTGTGTTTGTGACTGCGCTGTGTGCGCGGGAGACTTGACGTGGATCTAATGATGACAATGATAATGACCGATGATAGTCACAAATTAATGTTTATCAAACATTCTTAGCACCTCCCCCCCACCCCCCCTCCTCGCTGCAGAGCCGTAAGGAGCTGAGCAACGGAGTAACGAAAACCACTCAATTATTTTTATTTTCTCTGGATCAGGACCATGTTTTTACAGACCAGTGTTTGCCTTAACTGTTTTCTATGTCTATCCTCGGCTCCTCATTAACACTACTTTTTATTTTTAATATATATATAATATATATATATATGAGAAAAAGGTTTTCTTCCGTTTTTAGGTCGGGTGGTTTCCCCCGGTCTGTGTGGCCCGGCGGGAAACTGCCTCTCACCAAATCTGTGAAGGACGATCTTCTGTAGGGCAAATATGTAGCTGTTACCTGGTTTTCATAGCGAGCAGGTATGTTTGAATTATCGGTTGCTACCACACAGAAAAACAAACCCCCGGTGGTTCCTCTGCTCATGTTGCATAAACGAAAGCACATCCATCTCAAAGTATTTCCTCCCACTTGGATATGTTTCTCGTCCTTCCAACCCGTCGTCGGAAACTCTTCACACACACATTCTGTGGCATTCTCCCATGTTCTTCAATTTTTTTTTTGTTTTATTTTTATTTTTGTGTACATTGTATGCTCAAAAATCCATAAGAGGAATTCTGGCTATTTTTTTGAAAAAAAAGAAAAATGTCTGTTAAAACCATTTTTTGTTGTAAAAATATTATTATGTGAAGCTCTATTATTTTATGATATTTATTGCAAGAGGACAGTCTTAAATTTACTCATGTCTGAATATAACAAAATATCAAATACTTACTGAAAAATTAAGGGTGGCACAAAAGAAAACTATGTTAAACTTTAATGCAGAAATATATTAATTAATGAAACAATAGCACTGTCTGGCGTCTTGATTGATCAACTGAGTGGGGGGGGTTCTTCTGCTTTTCTTGTGTGTGTGTGTGTGTGTGTGTGTGTGTGTGTGTGTGTGTGTGTGTGTGTGTGTTGTGTGTGTGTGTGTGTGTGTGTGTGTGTGTGTGTGTGTGTGTGTGTTCATGCTGCGTCTGGAATTCTTGGTAGAAAACACAAGAAACTCAGCACTGAGCAGAAACGGCTCCAAATGTCACTGTTTACATTCTCGGAGGGTTCCATCGCTGCGATTCTCCCCGGTAACCTTGAGTCCTAAACAACGCAGGTCATTGACACGATGAGCCCCGAAGCTCCTCGCATCAACACGGCCTCCACGTTTCCATGACTTATTCTCACAGGAAGTAACTCTCCTGCTAACCCCCCCCACCCTCCCTCCACACACACACACACACACACAACCTCCCACTCCACTCACCAGCCAACAAGTCATCACAAAACTATGCACCATAGTTTATTCCCTGGGCTTTAACGCGGCTAGATCGGGATGTTCCCAAACACCAAATAGTCTCCATATTGCAGAGGCCCTCAGTGTGTGTGTGTCTCTCTGTGTGTGTGTGTTGTGTGTGTGTGTGAGAGAAATGAGCGACCATAACGAGTAGCCGGGGCCACCTGTTCAAAGATAATAAACTGGGGCTATCAATGCTGAGCTTTTATGGCGTGGTTCCTGCACTAAAGGCAACGACAGGGGTTAAATCCCGCCCCCACCAGGACCCGCACTCCTGCCTGTTGGCCGCCCTCTTTTTTTTTTTATTATTTATTTTTTTGTCAGTGAATTTATCACTGGGAAGTCCGCTGACCCCTCCGCCCCTCACCCCTCCACCTCCGGGCCCCCAGGGGATGAGATCATCACCCAGAAACAGTCGGGGGGGGGGGGGGGGAACTGCGACAAGGACATTTTTCAGGGACAAAAACTGGTGTTCGGGGGGTTAATATTTATATTTAGTGCAGCTGATGTTTGCAAAAAAGCTGCACAACAGGGCCGTGTCTATAATCAGCTGCATGTGATGCTGGAGCCCTCGGGGGGGCCGTGTGCAACAGGCCTGGGATCTGTGGGTTTGGTCTCTCCTGGAATATGAGCTTTTATTTAACATGAGCGTGATCGAGCTGCAGCGGCGTCCAGGAGCCAGTGTAAACACATCGCAGATTAAGACGCGAACGGTAAACACGAGCACAAAAGGAACCATCTTGTTGCTTTTGTCTTTAGCGGACCCGGCTCTCGCTGTGACTGCAGCGTGGAGTCGTATTCCCGTTTGTTCTCGCGCTCGTCTCTCTGTTTTAGGGTGGAATGCACCTTTTTACTTTTCCCCCTGAATAGTTACAGAGTGGATTAGCGATTTGTCAATTTCCTGTTACCTTTCAGAGCTGCAACTCGAGCCCCATTTGCTTCTGGCTCCTGGTTGATAGCAAACAATAGGAGGGCCTCTCTCCTTTTTTTTTTTTCCAGGTTTCACTTTAGTTGGTCTGTAAGAAGAGCAGAGGTGGTGGAGGAGATCTCAGCTGTATTCAGGAGGCGGCCAACAGGAAGACACTGTTTACTTGATATTTTCCAGCCTAAGCCAAATAAGGAAACGGATCCTACTCCCACCGTTTCCTAGAAGTTGGTTGAGTTAAGGTCCTCGACACGTCTCTTAAATCTCTGATCTAATCGCGCGAGGCGTCTGAAATAACATTTTTAAGACACATCTCTGCCACGTGCACCGCTGCTGCGAAGAAAGTGAAATGTGAGTCAGTATTAAGTAATTCAGTCACAACTTCCACCACCTCTTCCTCTTTGCACTTGTGTCAGAGTAAATTTAGCTGCTCCGCACGCCCACGTCATGCTATTTGGAGTTCGTCAGGCCTGGCGGGTCCCCTCGCTGCAGCTTGGGGTTTTTTTTGGGCCCATACGAGTGCAAACACGCATGACTACCAAGTGAGTCACGGTGGGAACCTCCAGCCCACACATCCTACCGGGGCAGACCTTTCTTAGCCGGGTCGGTCGCGGCGGAGCAGGATACTCTATAAACAGTCATCCTCCTCCTCTGCAGCATTCATCACTGCCATGAGACCCGCTGCAGCTTTCCCCCCCGCCTCCTCATCTGGTTTTCATTATTTCCCCTCATGGCATATAAATAGAAATTTGCAATCAGTGGAAATGTGGGGGCGGCGGGGTTTTGGAGAGGAAGGCAGCGTTTTTTTGGACTGGAGCGTGATGACCAAAGTTTATGGAAGTTATCTCCTCAGATATTCGGGTTTGGATGATGTCGGTGGAGCTGGAGCCACATGTGAGAGTCGGTGTGTTCAGAAACGAGGTCCAACATCCACACTCGCTCTCCGCAGGATTAAAACACGACATAAAACAAAAATATGAGATCGCCGTAAAACCTTTCAGGTCCTGATAAAGTCGTGATAGTGAAACTCACTGGGTCCAAAATATCAGAAAACTACCGGATAGAGCTGAAAACTGTAAACATGTGGGTAAATAAGAAAAGCAGCAGAGTTTACACACCAGGTTTTTGGTCTGGAGACGTTTCTCAACCCACAGACGAACATTTAATCCTTAAAGTTCACTTAAAAATGAAAACCCCCCTGAACTTGGAGATGTGATATTTTCCCCCCCCTGACAGAGATGATACTATAATGATGGATTCTGGCCTGAGAGCGGAGCTGCCGTCTACTGGTGAAGGTAAAGAACCAGTTTGTGGATGTTCAGATGAGACGACGCCTTCGAAATACAAATAAATCTAGTGGCAGTGCAAACTTCTTCTTTAAAGGGTTCCTCGACAAATTAGAAAACACATTAACTTATTTATATCTGGTGGGATCCTGCACGTGGATAGAGATTCAAGCCCCTACTTCAAACCAATGGAAATTAAAGGAGTTTGTTTAATTTGTTTGATTTAAATCAGAAATTACATTGAATGATGTAATATAATCCATAGGAAAACGGCACAAATTGAAACCCTAGGAACAAATGTAGTTTTCTGGTGGATATAAAAACCCGGCTTAGAGATCAGATGTGTTTTCAGTACTTTCTGTGACTGACGCTGGATGAAACCTCCTGTGAGAAGCTGCCGTGTTCGTCAGATGAGCTTCAGGTCGGCGACAGACGGTCGTTTCGCGGCCTCTTTCCTGCTCGTCAGCCGTAAAAGGCCTGTGGGGACGACCCGGTGTTTTATCAGGTGTCAAGGGCCATTCAAGACGGAGGTGTTTCATTGGAGCTTGAGCCTCTTAAGCATTTTGCTCCTGGGTACACACACACACACACACCCTCCCACCCACCAACAGGAAGTGAAGTGTAAAACTTTCACACCCCTCCTCCTCCGAACCTTGCCCCTGTGTCTATTGCAGCGTTACGAGCTATCTGATACCACATTCTTCTCCAAAGCCCCTTCCTGCCTCTCGCCTTTGTCTGCCATTTTACGGACAAAGGTCCGGTCGGTTGTGATGATGAGGATGACGACGAGAGGAAGGAGGAGGCGGTCGGATCAATACAATACGCGACCCCTGTCAATCATTCAGCGGGGTTTCTTTTGTATTTAATGACCAGGTGTTATTTCGGCCACTGACGAGATTTGCTCCTGATCACAATGGCTCCTGTTTTTTTTTTTCGTTGACTCATCAGTATTCAAAGTGTCGCTTCCTTCCTGCAAAGTTAGTGCCGCGGCCCCTGCCAGCTCCCACAGGGCCCCGGCGGACCCGCTGGTGATTTTTTTTTTTGCATTCAGCTCCCTAATTAAATCAGCGGGGGGGTGTTTGTGTCAGCGTCGCTCTTCGTGGAGACTGTTTGTGGAAACAAGAGTCGTCGGAACGAAATCCACACAACACGCTCGGGAATCGTCCAGATTTCAAAACATCAGAGAAAATCCCCCTCGTCAAATTCAAATTACGTGGAAGAAGATTCGTGATACGAGCGGCGACGTCCCTCTGTTAACTCGGAGCTGCTCTAACTTCTTTCCTCACGTGGCCTGACGCCGACAAGATCATGTCCTTGTTCCTCTTTTAACGGCCCCAGGGGACAGTTTTGTTGTGTTTGCTGCATTCCAGGCCCCCCTACAACCACTTTTGTTCTCTTCCCCTTTGATTTCTCGAGCGAGGACAAAACCAGGCATCACACACGCAGATTAGAGGGAAAGATAGAGACTCGATCAGTTTATTAGGTACACATTGCTGAAAGGGACAGGGTTTGATAAATCAGAGTCCTTGTTGGTTGTAAGGTTGTAAAGAAAGTTTTTCTTTGTAGGATGAAATTTGTGCTGCTGTTTGAGTTTGCATTATGGGTTATTTCCCCCGTTCAAATCTCTAAGAGGAGGCAAAATAATAAAAACACATCATCATCTAATGCTCCTTCACTTGAATCATAAACCTTCTCAGGAATATAGACTGCCTTACTTTCACTGAGGTGTTCCTAATAAACTGAAGAGTAAATGTGTGTGTGTGTGTGTGTGTGTGTGTGTGTGTGTGTGTGTGTGTGTGAAGAAGAAGAGGAAGCTCTTTCTCTTTCTTTATCCTCCCCCTTCATTCCCTCTCTTTTTTTTTTTTTTTTTGAGATTAGACTATGCATCCAGACAGATGGTTCCCGTCTGCTGGCTTTTTTCAATTCACTTCCTCTCCTCTCAGACAGCCACCCTTCCCCCCTCCGCTCGCGCTCTCTCTCTCTCTCTCTCTCTCTCTATCGCTCGCTCGCTCCCTCCCCTCTCTCTCTCTCCCTCTGCCCCCCCCCCCCCTCGCCTCCCCCCTCCAACAGCTCCTCTGTTATGTGGCTGGAAATAATCTTTATTGCCCAGTTGTTCGGAAGTGACCTCCTGCCCTTGATTAGATAGGGCCAAGTCCTATCACACGATTGTGTTTGAGGTGGTGGGCCGACCCCCCCCCCAACACACACACACACACACACACACACTCCCACACCAGCCCCCCCCCCCCCCCCCCCCCCCCTTGTCCCTCTCTCACTGCTGTGGCCTTGGTGATCCAGTGTGAGGGGACAACAATGGGGGGCTTTAGTCCCGTCCGGCTCTTCTCGGCTGGGGGGGCAACAGGGTGGGGGTCACGGGGGGAGGGGGGGGGGACTTTCTTTTCCATCAGTCAGCCAGTCACCGGGTGGAAGCTGCACTCCCCCCCCCCCCTCCTTCCACAGTACGACGGTTAACCTCCCAGTTGCCGGTTGGCTCACCCTTCGACCCTCCCGAGCACGTCCCTCCTCCTTCCTCCTCCGATGACCTCCCACCCTGAGGAGCCTCCTCCAGACGCGGGGAGATAGGCTCTAATCTCCCACGCTATCAGCGGACCTTTGAGTCGGCTGTGTGGTCGGCCGACAGGTGGGCTCGCTGAAGAGATTCAGGCCTTTGTGGAGCTTTGGATGAGGCTGGGTTTTTGATCCTGTTAAAGACCCATGTTGAAATATTCAGGCCTGGTCGGAGAGAGACCAAATATTTTCCCTCCGTGTATATTTTGCTTCCCCGTCAGGTTTGGGTTTCAGGTTTGGGGCCAATGTGAGGACACTCGTTTCAAAAAATATATAATATATCCTTTGGACTCAGGTCTTTTATGACACTTTCCTTTCTTGAGGAGCACGATGTTAGTTCCTACATAACCTACATGAGTCTTTGGAGTCTTTGAATTTACATTTACGTTTTCAAAACATCTGAAATGTTCGACCTTAAAGCAAAGAAAATCTGCTGAAGAGCATCACACCAAAGGTCTTGAGACTTTTTCAGAGGTAAAAGATTCTCTGATACTTCATTTAGACCCTGGTCCCTGTGGTGGAATGTACAAAGTTCCTGCAAAGTATTCCCAGTTCCTAAGGAAACTTCCAGCAGTGGAAAAACATAGCAAAACCAATCACGACTTCCTGTGTTGAGGACTCTTTGACCTTTAACCTCTGTGCTGTCAGGACATGTGAGTTCGTCAAAGTTGAACTCTACACGTGAAGCCTCTTTTCCACTGGTCAGAAAACTCACCACAATCTGGCTTCTGTCTGCAACGTGAATGGATTCAGTCAGAATTCGCTCCCTGGTGAAATCACTCTGCAGTGGGACACAGGTTTTTACCAGTTCGGACGCTGCACTTCTCCTGAGCGACTTCACGACGCACATTGAACTTCTGTTGGCGCGTAAATACATGAGCCTAATAAATGAGACTTATTAAAAGTGTGAAATCTTAAATGCGTATAAACACAGGTAAATAAACAACAGGTTTTAATGTGTATTTCACACTTCGTTATAATTCTGCTCATATTTGCAAGAAGCAGCGATTCGACGTCCTCGGTGATTTACAAAGTCACGAATGTGTCGGGAGTTTTTCTTTGCTTTAAAACCATCCCAGTGATATATGACTGGCGTGCTCGTAAAGTGCACAGACCATTTCAAACACTGCAAGTCGCAGTGGGTACGGATTCGGTCGTTTACCCGCAGGAGACACGACATCTACACCACATCTCTGGCTCTTTTTCCACTGTGGTCGTGCTCCTCAATTGTACAAGCTCACCATCCTCTTTAATGGGTTTTCAACACCAGACTAGGTCTTTATCAAAGGAGCGACACTCAAGTCTAAGATTTTATGTAAACTATTTTTCCTAACTTTTAGTGTCGGTGCCATAACTCCCAGGGAGACGCTGCCTGCCCCCCCCCCCCCCCCCCCCCTCTGCCGCCTTGTTTGGTCTCCTCGTCCTCTGGAGCTGTAAACCCAGAACAAAACGCCCGGTGTCTCGTTTCAGTTTTGGGAATGAGGGCCCGGCTGTGTGAATAGACAGGAAGACAACTCTGATTACCTCCATAAAGGAGCTGACCTCATGTCGCTCCGTCTACCAACTCTTCTTCTTCTTCTTCTTCTTCTTCTTCTTCTTCTTCTTCTTCTTCTTCTTCTTCTTTTCTACCTTCTGCAACAGGAGAGAAAAAACATTTACATTTTTACACACAAGCTAAAATGTGTCCCATAGCGTATTAATCCGTAGAGACATGATTTCATTGTGAAGAGTTTGTCATATGAGGAACACAACAGGAAAATGTCGATATTCAGGTGAGGAGTGGAGCCCGCACTAAAAATAAAGGTGCCGACAGGAGTGATGCCGTATAGGAATAATTTTTTGTTCCACAAAGAGCCCTTTAGAAAAAGGCTCTTTTTTTAAAAATTACATTTATCAAAACTGGTTCTTTGAGGCTGGTTCATATTTTTTGTCATATTTTTAAGTTTTATTTTGACAGTCAGCCAACCCTCCTAACTTTCTTCCTTCTGGGACCGTTGACTCGACAGAACATCATATTTTTAAGGTATCAACTTAGGATCTGAGAAATTGTTGTTTTATCACGTGATGTTTCATAGATCAATTAATCAATAAAACAATCTAGAGATTCATTGATTAACTAAAATAATGAATAGTTGCTCCCTTGATTTGATGCTGTCGCTGACCTCAGATTAACTCCAATAAAAAACTAAGATCTTCAATTGGTGGCGACTCTGTGAAGAAACATTTAAGAACCTTTATTTTTCTGAGAGTGGGTCGAGCAGGAGGCCAGTTTGGTTTTGTTCCTTCTCGTCCTCGAGATGCAAACGTCTTCTAGCAACGGCCCCTTCAGATACATTTCAGGAAAAAGTCCAGACTTCAGTGTCTGACAGCAGCCACACGGAGAAGTGATCCTATCAACCACCCCGAAGCAGATTCGAGTCTTTTCTCGTCCTGCAGTTAAAATAAATCGATGCCGCTCAGAAGAGATGACGACAGCTCTGTATCGAGTTCCTTTCAAATGCTTCTAATAATCACGTTAGCGTGTGTTTACGTTCTGACTTTTACAGTGACTGCACCAGGTCCTGTGGAAAGTTTCAGGGCATCTGCTTAGCAGCGGCTCCGCACCCCTCCCTCCCTCCCTCCCTCCCTCCAGGGTCTTCAGCCCCCAAATCCAGAGCAGGGGGGTCCGGAACAGGAAGCTTAGGAGCTGGAAGGAGGGGGGGGGGGGCTCCGGATCAAAGCGAGAGGACACAGAAAAGGCTTATCTGTTGTTGATTTTAGGCTTAATGCTCAAGCACAGGGTTCTGGAGATGTGTCAGGGAAATACAGCGCTGGATCGTTGAATCTCCAGCCTTTGTTTGTCCAGGTTGTTGAAAGTCTGGGTTCTCGTACAGTTTGTGATGCTGCTTTGAAAGAGAAAGCAACAAGCGAGAGGAGATAAGAGGAAAGAAAAGGGGGGATTAGGCGATGAAACGAAAAACAAACGCACCCTAATGCGACAGAGAGAGAGAGAAAACTTCCAAACTATCAACCAGGACTGTTTCCTCTGTGGCTGCGAGTTTGCTTCCTCGCAGACTTCAATCCTTTCTATTCCCTCTCCGCTTGCTCTTTAACATTTCAATTTCAAACTCTGCGAGAGGTGCGATTCTATCTCTGCCTCCTTCAATGGCAGCATTATGCCAGAGGGGAAATTGGACCTCGAGGGCTGCCACTTTCCTGTTGTAGACCTTATTAAGTACGTCCCTCCATAATACGACCCAGCTTGACTCTCCCCAGACCACACCCCCCCTTCACAGAAGCGGAGCTGTCAATCACGGCCGCGGTGTCGGACTCCGGCGTCGTCAGCTCGCGGAAACCGTGATTGGCACCTCGTAGGATTGTGTGCATTCTCTGAGGGAGTGCACGGAAATTGCTGGTGCACCACCGGGAGAAATTCTTTTCCACATCGCCGCCCTGCCAGAGTGTTGTGTGTGCATGTGTGAAGCTGCTGAGGTCGGAAGGCTGCGATTTGCCTCACGAAGCAGTTTGAGTGCGGAGATGTTGACCATTAGAGTCGTAGCATGCAGATACGCAATCCTGCTCGCCATCCTGTGGAACAGATACGACGCTCCGGTGGTTTTCCAAACTCTCCCCCCAGTGGACCCAAATTTCCAAAGTAATTTTCCTTGCAACCCAAAATTGTTGTTGTAGACTACTGTGCAGGCCGCTCTGATCTCTGCAGCTTCCAGGGCAGTAAATCAGCAGCAGATAAAATGTTGCTCTCGGCCTTCCTGACGGAGCCGGACCTCGGGAACGTTTGGCACCAGAATAAAAGACTAGTTTAACTTTTGTTCCAGAATATGTTCAGGACACAGTTTGATCTTCCTGCAGTTCCTCCGTCATATTCTGACTCACACTTTGGAATGAAAACATCAGGATTCCTGTTTGTTTCTTTCCTTTATCGGTTGTGACGCGTGTGTTTCCCATTTGTAATGATTCAGAAGTGATTGGAGATAAAGCATGCAAAACACAACATCTTTAATGTGTCCGCTCTGTGCACTCGCTGCAGACTTTCTCCAGCTGACCTCCGGGTATAAAGTCTGGAGGAGTCGAGGTGAGCACACAGCAGGAGATCTCCGCAGCAGAATTTATACCTTATGCCTCTTCCTCCTGCACCTGAGCGCTCCGAAGATTTCGTTGTTGTTGTGAACACGACTGAGTCGAGAATCTCCAGCTGAAAACGTGTGTGTTGTTCTGCAGGAACAAACTCGGAGACAAGGCCATGTTTGTGTAAAGCTGTTTTATGGCGTCTAAACATTTGTCTCCAGTGTGGCAGGCGACAGATTTGGTGTTTGGTGATGTCACATCCTGGGTGCAGTGACGATGTGAACGCCACTTCGGTTGTTAACTGTTGTTAAAGACGTTAAATTCCCGCTCGTACCCGTCGACAGCCCCGCAGAGCAGATGGAAAAACTAGCTGTCACGCGGGGGCCTATAGCTTTTTTCGCCTGCATCTGTTCCAGGGCCGTGCTCGTGGAGGCGGCCAGCTGTGGAGGCCATGTGAGAAGTTGAAAGGAAACTTCAGCCGCCCGGCGAATCTCACACCCTTATGAATCAAGAGAGGAACACTTCGGTCGGACAAAAGGAAAAGCGGGAGAGGAAGAGAGAGGGTGAACGAAAAAGTGAAACCAGCTGTCTGGAAGTGCCCCGTCTTTACGACGCGGCAGCGGCGCATGCTCATAACCTCGTTCAAGTCTGGCCACAATCAAACGCTCAATTTGCCTTTACAGGAATATCGGAGATGTTCAGCCAAGGTCGATCTTTGAGGGGAGAGGGGGCGGGGGGGGGGTTCAGCTGCCCTGGAGTATTTGTGCCTTTAAAATATATATGAGGTGTAGCGAGTGTAGACAACAAAGGCCCCCTCTAATTCTTTCCTTTCCCGAGGGGGTGCAGAACGCCCTGCGCCCACATCAAGCCGCACCCCCGCCATGAAGTACAGGTGCAACTTTAAAAGAGCTCTCACTGAGGGCGGGCGCGACGCCTGCAGCTGCAAAAAAAGAAAAAAAAAAAGGTCCCCCATGTTTCTCCCTGAGGTTTCCTGTCTTTCACCAGCTCCTTTTGTCACGTGATCATTTTATCATCCAGGAAATATTTGTTTGAATTTCGATAACGAGAAACTTTGACTTCGGACAAACTGAGTTTCTGTTTGCACGGTGGTGGTGGAGGAGCTGCTCTGCACAGACACCAGAGCGGAACTTTTAATCTGAAGGTTGAACGTAGATAAAGAAAACAAAAGTGACTGATCAACATGTAAACTGTTGTTATGCATCAACAGAAACTTCTAACTAACAAGAGGAGACGCATTTGGATTCTTGATTCAGATCCACTGCAGAAAGAGGAATTTAAAGAAAGTAAAAAAAACTTATTCTTATTCTTGTCATGCATGTTTTGCATTAGGAAAACATTCTCATTTTTAGAACATATTTCGTTCTTTGACTTGATCAAATATTCCAGCAAATATTGAGCAACTTTTAACCAGTAACACTGAGGAAGAAGATTTTATTTTAAGGCCACTTGCACAACTGAGATTGTTTGACAAATTATTGAAACCAGCTCAACCAGAAGACCGAAATCCTGCCAAATGTTAAGTCCTTGCTCCAGATAACTTCCGACCACTTCCTGTCAGCTCCCAAGTGAAATGTCCAGAGTGAGTCCATGTGAGAACACAACAGGAAAATAGACAAGACGTTTTTTAATTTGTGACAGACGCAAAACTGGGAGAATACAAATATCTCAGGGTTAAAAAAGAGGAGCGGTGCACGTAGAAGACGCAGACGAAGACGTCAACTTGGACAAACAACGCGATTCAAGAGCTTTCGCAGATAAGACTTGACACTGAAGTTCTTAATCAGTCTGCAGCAGGATTTATCCGTCATGTCCTGCTTCCTGCCTCCTCTACCCCAAGTTCCATACGTTTTCTGCCTTTATCTGAATGAACTTAAGTCACAGGTTAAGATTCTGAGAGGCTCAAACTTCAAACACATCTGTCCCCCCCCCCCCCCCCCGCTGCAGACGCTCCTCAGCTTCTCCCTCATGTCTGCGGACGTGGAGGCCGATGATGTCACCCGTGCTGCTCTCAACTATTCTTTGGACTTTACGACTTTCCCTCTGCTATCTGCGATCCGGGCCGCGGATAACAAAGTTGTCAGGATGCCATTAAAACGGCAATAAATTGCCCCGATTGGGTGAAATTGTAACTTGTCATGCTAAAGGTTGCTGCACTTCTCCGACTCCGCAGCAGACGGGTTGATCTAGTATTGACCTGAATGGGTCTATAAAGCAGATAAGATAAATCTGGCATCCTCAGGAAGTTCACTGTAAGAGTTTACGGCCCCTAGAAGTGAATAGCAAACTTGCGGAGGTCACGAACTGAACCACATTATCCAGTTCGGCTACAAATCTGTGATAATGTGTATTTTTTAGCCTGGACAGGATGATCTCACCAGGGAAGGAGGTGTCGGTGTAATTGCATAATGCACCGATGTATATTTATCGAAGCCTTTGCACCTGGAGTTGACGTTTTTACGTCTCTACTGATGAGGGCATATTTATTTTTCCTTTAAAGATCCTTTATTTATCCTTTTATAGTCGTGGTCCTCCCGCCTGGATGTACAGTTAACAAATGCAGTGACACCTACAGCCTTGAATGTTAATGAGACGGGCTAATCAATGGTCAGCTATTCTCCGAGCAGAGGTCGCGCTCCCTGCAGAGGAAGTGCAGCGCTATCATCAATCTGCTGAGGGAGGCCTGCATGAGAAAGGAGCTGGAGGTCGTGGGCGGGGTTAAAAGTTTAGTGCACTGTAGGTGCCAAACAGTACATTCAGTACCCCCCCCACCCCCCCGCCCCCATCTACATGTCAATGGGCCCCGCTTGTTGACTTGGTATGTTCCACTTCCACAGAAACTCTGTCGTCGTTCATCATTTCGTCTTTGACAGCCCTCTTCCCCACCCCACCCCATCCCCCCCACTCCTTTTAGGGCCCGACCAACTTGGCCGTCTGATTCAGGAGGGACGGAGGTCTGCTGGTGTAGTGGGGGGTGAAGTGGGTGGGTGGGTGGGGGGTGGGGGGGTTGAGACACATTGAGTTTGCCAAGTCAGGCAGAACGATCGACAGGAAGCCGGGCAGGAAGGAAGACGAGCCTCTCCCCATGAAGTGCCATTGTTTAGGTGACGTGACTTGAAGTGGCCAAAAGTGACTGTTGGTGGCGGTGGGCTCCTCCGCCGCAGTGACCCACTTCTCAGGGTGAAGCCGACGGAGCAGGGAGACGCAGAAGAGCAGCTCCACGTTCAATGCTTTAAACGTTACGGTTCAAAACTCTGCTCCCGTGGAGAGAGGAAGTTACTTAGTAACTCTACAGGACTTAGACAGGTTCTAATGAGTTTACTGTGTCCTTCACGAGACTGATGAGGATTATGTGCGAGTTCAGGACGAGCAGCTGACGCCTCAAGTTAGCTTCATCCTGATCAAATCTAAAATCTTAATTAAAAATGTATATAACTATAAAAAAATCATGTTTTCCTGCACTTAGTATTATAGGTTCATCCTCATTCTCTTCAACATCAAGCAGATGTTTTCGAAAGGATTAAAAATTCTTATGACCTGGGTTCATGTTTTGTGGCTGAAACATTTAGTTTCTCTGGAAAAGCTTTTGGCTCAAAGTGAAAAAATAAGTCGATTTTTGATTGATAGATTATTAATTGATCGATTATTTGCTCTACAATTCATATTCTCCTTGGATCATATTTACCAAACGAGACCTAAACATAAAAATGTAAATCTTTGCTTTCGCAGCCAAGAAAAACTAAAAGCTGACCCTGATTGATGTTTTGCATTAATAACAAAAAACCCATCATATACGTCAATGTGAATTCCATTGTAGTGTACTTTATTACATTGAAGGTAACACGTCATGTACATAACAGCTGCAACATGTACTGTTGTGTTTTCTTGTAACTTTTCTTGTAACTTTTGCCTAAAAAGCTCCATGAAATGAATTATTGGAAAACTGTCTCCCTGCACATGCGAAGTATGATCAGGCACAAAAACTTAAAGAATAAAGTCCAGACACCAAATACAAACAGCAGTGATGTCCCCGTGTTATGTCCCGCCCCTAACAACAGGAAACGCATCACAACCAGGAAGTGACATCCATCTCACCTGTGAGTGGCACCAAACATTTTGATCCGCTCACCAACATGTTCATGACACGAAGCTTCTGAGACTCACGTTGTTTCCTGTTCACAAAAGAAAGTTGTTATATGTTAATGTGACTTTTTCTTCTTTAAATCTGTCAACAACCAACGTGATTTTTCACTGAGCGACAGTTTCACCTGATTTTAAAAAAAGGACAAGAAGCTGAATCCAGACATTTAAACGTTCAACGAGTCTGAGGTGAGTTTAACTGATTGTTTGAAGGTTTTGACTGAATTTGATCAAAGTAAATGTTGAAGTTTAAAGTTTCCATTCATATTATTTTATTTATTAATTTAATGTATTGCCACGTAGGTTTTTCAATGTACAAGGGATTTGGTGTTTGATGCATAACAAATCTATTAGAACAAAAAGGTAAAGATAAACCAAATTAAGAAGCAAGTACTGAAGCATGAAACAATATGACAATATGAAATGTGTCTTCATGTAAAATGAGCTAAACAGCTTTTTTACACTTGTGGTCCCAAATAAAAACAGACAAATCAAGATAAACAGTAATTTAATGAGAGAAATAAGAATAAAATCCAGTGTCTGTCTGTCTGTCTCCTGCAGCTTCTGGGGCGGGGGGGTGAGTCGGTTCACCTGGGTCACCACCTGCACCACAGTGAAAAGCTCCATCTGCTCACCAGTCCACCTCTGGAACGCTTCTCTGGCCCCGTCGAGCTCTTGGCCTCGTCTCCCCCCCCGACTGAAGATCAGCCAGATAACGTTATCTCCCGACCAATCGGACGCCTGGATCCATACCTCATCCCTCAGGTAGGCTTTCCAACAGATGAGCTGGTTGAAAGAACCTCGCTTTTATGTGTGAGCCAACCAATGGCAGCGCGGGGATGTGATCCAGGGCGGAGGACGGGGCCAGCCGGTGTTCTGTGGTGTTTGTTGAGGTAACGACGAGTGAGGGATAAAATGTCATTGTTGTTCAGTGTGGATTTACCTGCTGGGCTGAGTTTACTTTGCAGTGCAGAGGCTGCGGCTTGAACTCGTGTTTTTTCCTACTTTTATATGAAGTTTGTGGAAAAAAATCTCATGCAGCTATTCCACAAAACTCTGATGTTAAATAATCTTTTCACCAAAATTAAAAATGTATTTCTTGGGTATTATTTCTTTAGAATGAAACTCCGGTGCAAACCCTTTGACAAAAAACATTTTGGATTATCCAGAGAAATTCAATCATCTGAATTTTAGTCTTAAATGCATTTTCTATTTCTTAAATATGTTTACGTAGTTATTTATATATGTTTTATTTAACGCTTTCCTTCTGTGATGCTGTGAAACTGTTATTTTCAAAGGGAGAAGTTTTGTTAATTCCTGGACTCTGATATTTCATCATATCAGTCGAACTTGACATACGTCTGACATTTAATTTATTATTTTGTTAAAAAGGCTTTTGTCATAAAACGGACATTTAACTCGTTCCCTGTGGAAGAGAATTTCCCAAAGCACGTCAAAGATAATTATTTTCACTTCCATTGTGTTGTGTTGAAGTCGGAGATCTGAAAAACTTTCCTAAGGCAACTAAAAAGCTTGATGCAGCTACAGGAAAGTAAACTTTTAAAAGTGAAGAGTTTAAATGTACTTATCATCTGCAGCAGACACATTTCACTCTTTGCAGTTGAAGTAAATGTTTGAGTCCCTGCAGGAAACCCCTCACCCCCTCACCCTCTCACTGAAACTCTGTGTCTTTATCTCCACACTTGCAAGAAACACTTTCCTTTCTCGCTTCTCTGAACTTTCTCTCACTCCCTCTATTGTCCGTCCTGGCGCGGCCGCTCCATCTGGCACCGACGCAGTATATAACACGTCATAAAAGATACTTGCTAATATTATGTGACCCAGGTCGAAGCCTTGCGAAACACTCAACCCTGCAGTTTGCTGTTAAATATTGGACTCTACCCCCCCCCCCTTCTCCACCACCTCTTCCCCTGCGTCCGGCCGGGACCAAACAGATGCCCTGTGTTTGTTTCCCCTCGGGTCTTTCCTGATTGCGCCGGTCGTCTCTAATCTAGCCGTTAGACAGCAACCAAATTCACGAGAAAACCCATTTGACACACATGCTTCCACTTTTCTGTTTGTCGCCCCCCCCCTCCCCCCCCTCCCCTCGCCCCTCCACTCCGATGCCGGCTTAATTCGAACTATTTCACCTTCATTAGGCTGCATTTCAAGCTGCGGGGCACAGGTAATGCAAAGCATTTCCCCCTTCAAATTGTAGGCCTGAGCGCCGGTTGCTAGGAAGTGGAAGAGCCTCAATTGCAGCCATTTCCTCGCCGGTGTACTGAGAGGTCCTATTACAGCGTTTAGGTCGGGGCAATTGGTGTCATTACAGGCAGCCAACTTCCCTCCACCAAAGTAATGAATTAGCCCGAGCTATTTAGGCCGTATGATTGCAGTTGCCAGGGGAGATGAGTATGAAGTGGGGGGGGGGGGGGGGTAATTATGGTATGTATCCCTGAGCGGATGTGTGCCGGTGTGGGCCGGCCACGGGGGCGGTTTCCACACTTGTGTAATGGCTTAATGTAGCTGCTGACAGGCGGCCGGGGGAACATGGAAAGGTGCTACTGTGCTCTGCTTGTGGGCTGTGACTGACGGGGCCGAACCACGCCAGCCCGCTTTCACCCCCGCGCCTCATTTACTTCAGACGACTCGGTCCAAAGAGTCGGGTTCTGCGCCGAACGGGTCAGGAGGGATGAATAAAGCTGATTGAATATAATTGTTTACAGAAGCATTTGAAGGTCTTTTGTTTGCTTGAGAGCGTAACGTTGTATTTTCATTTAACTGTAACTTGAGCCAGTTGTTTACAAGCAGGTAAGGAAACCATTAACTCTTGGAACGCTGATAAATTACCCCAACAATAAAACAATAGTGAACTTTGATTGCATGGCCCATTCATAAAAAACGCAGTGAAAACAATAGCTACTTCATTTTCATTGGGTGAGCTCTGAGGGGTGGGGGGGGGGGGGGGGGGGGGGGGGGGGGTTGTGAGCTCTGTAAAGCTGTTTTCAGACAAATGCGGAGATCACGTATGATTGTTTTCAGCACATTGACACTGGCGTTGGCCTTCATCACGTCTTCGTCAGCGTCTTCCACGTGTACGGCTCCTCTTTTTCATCCTGAGATATTTGCATTCTTTTGGGGGTTTTTATTCGGGGGCCTTCAGGAGAAACTCCAGAAAACCTCTGCAGCAACCGACTCCGGACAGTTTCAGGAGATTATCATCAATGTGTGGTATTTACACGCAGGTTTTTCACAAAATGAAATAAACAAGCTTTGACTAACTTGTTAAAGAAAAGGAGGAGGCCAGAAGACAGGGGTTCGCAGCCCGGAGCTGAATCGTGAGCGCCATGCGCGGCGGTGGTTGTGGAGGGGTGGGGGGGGGGGGGGGGTGCTTGTTTTCTCAATGGGAAGTCGAGCGCTGCAATAGGAACCCTGCCAAAAAAAAGGGCTTCACCAAACAAAGAGGCCGGTCGGAAATAATGCTGGTTGAGGCTTGTTGGGCCATCCACAGGCTCCTTTCCAAGCTGCTGTAACCAGCTATAAGTCTTTTTATGGGGACACCCTCGAACAGGGGGGGGGGCCCCCCACTAAGGACAGGAACTTTTACATTTCTGCCTGAATGGGCCCTCTGCCAGGGGCCGAGTTCAAAGTGCACTCTCCAGTCATTCGATTTAACTACTTTATGTTTTTGATAGGCCGGCAGGAAAGCACAGGACCTGAAGTAATAGATTTTCATTCTTTGTTTTATTAGAATCCGGTCTGAACGGGACAAAACCTTGTCTCTCACACACACACACACACACACACACACACACACGCACGCCCATGCACATTTAATTTCTGGCTCCCGGCCGTTCCCTCTGCTTTTCCTCTCCGTCCTGTCGACCATATCTCACGTCAGTAAGAGCAGAAAAAAGTGCAGCCTGATTATTTCTCAATACAAACACCATGTGTCTGCTGCGTTCATGCGTCCGTCACTGTGTCTCTTCCCGCAGCTGCTTTTCCCCTCAGTCTAATGAAATGGCAACGGTTCCATGTGATGCACGTGTGTCCAACATTTATTTAGTCTCAGCAACCTGAAATACATTTCGCTTGTTTTCTTTGGATTGTGAACTTTTGCTATAGACAACGTTTCTGTCCACTCGGCTGTTCCACCTCCCGGGTCAGAGAGTGAGTTTGCACAGAAACTTTAACCACATGAACCCTTTGAAACCAAAACCTCCACATATCACCAGCCCACCGTGGTTTTGATCAACAGATGAAAGTAATTAATTTGACTTTAAAAACGGCAAAAAAAGAACCAGCCGCTGCTTCATGCTGCAGTTTTCTTTCTGCAGAACGGACCATTTGCAAAGCAGTTGCGTATCGGGCCAGTGATCTGCACAAAGCCAAACTTTCATCCTTATCTCTGCTGGTGAGCCACTGTTGGTGGGATCCTGCCAAATGGCACCAAGGAGCAGGAGAGTCTGCACAACGCCACCTGGTGGTCGTGGACTGGTGCAAAGCTCTGGCACAGGCCTCACATGAGCATCATTGACAACTTCAGGCAAGAAAATGTGAATTAAACATGTTCTCCCCACAGAGCAGTTTGTGGGGAGAATATATTTAAGTAACAAAAACAAAACTGCAGTGCTTCAAACCATCCAACAGATTATACTCACATTAAGAAATTCCTGAAATTCCTGACAAACTTTAATTATGATTGCATATATAATTACAGAAGTGTCTCTAATGAACACGTACAGCACATATATACGTTCGGTTACTTCACCCTTTTAGCACAGTTATATGTTGAATTAGGTTTAATTCAACTTCGCAAAACCAGTTCAGATTATTGGTCTTGGCACAACATCAATTTTACCGTTGCACTCCCATAAGATCGGAGGACTAGTGAGACACACATTTTACGACGACTCTTCAGAATTGATGCAGCAGCCGCCTGATGTTTGGTCCCTGGAAAGATTCAAATTCCCATAATGCAACGAGAAGCATTGTTTAGTTAAATCCTCTCAGCCTTATACATTTATGCATTATCTTAACTGCAATTTATACCACAGGCTTTTGGTTAAAGATTTGAAGTTATGAGACCTCCAGAACATTTTCTGTACATTTTCCTGAGTTCATGTCTAAAAGAACGACTTTAGATTTTGTTCACCGCTGAATTTTGTGATTTCCTGTTCAAAGTATTACTGTAAAACCTCTGCTGCGTCTTTCTTATTTACTGGATTGATTGATTGATTGATAGATTGATGGATACTTTATTGATCTCTGTGGAAATGTAGGCAGACCTGTCAGAACAGTGCACATCTCATACACGGTGTCTGATACGTCTTGTTACATTCCTGAAAAGAAAGCGATATGAACCAGAGCTGCTTCAAAAGGTTCCTGCAAATACTTTTTGTTTTGATCTACGTTCTGCACCAGATGGGTGGGGGGGGATTCTATTTCCACATTGGCGTATACAAAGCATCAAATCACTGTGCTCTCCTGCGGTCGACAGCGTACTTGGAACGAGTCGAGTGATCCTGACGCGGTAACAACCGCCCGTCTGGTTCACCAACCGGAATACAACAAACCTAATGATTCACGTGGAGGCCCTGGCTCTGTGTCGTGGTGAGCGGCGGCGGCCTGTAGCGGGGTGGTGTGCAGCGAGGATGAAGTCATGCTTCTCCCCAGCACGTGTGTGAGAGAGTTTCACTTCCCACCTTTTGGGAGAGAATGAGGGTTGCATGGCAGCTTGATGGATGGTCTCTTTGTGCACACGCTGCTTTGCGGGAATAAGATGATTTCATGTGGTTTGCGAGGCCGCACTGTTCCTGTTGCTCCGGAGCGCCGCAGCAATTAGCGCAGTCACCCATTACAGTTGCTGTATGATAGGGCTGCAGTGAGTCTAAGTGGGTGTGTGCACGTGTTTGTGGATGTGAAGCCTCACAGGACATAATTTTGAAAACCACACTTGTAGCTTCTTGAGACGACTCTGGCAAATATTTGCACAGACGAGTGAAATACGCGTTGAAGCTTTGCCAGTAGACGATCCAGAGCTGTGCAGGGCAAGACAAGAAAAACAGTATCCTGTGAATGATTGGGTTTCATTTTGCTGAATGGAACGAACTCCCATATAATCAATCACAGCAGACGAGGATTTACTGCACTTCGAATCTGAACTGTGGGGAGAATGAAAAATGTTGAGTCATGTGATCGTCGCGAGGAGCAAACAACACCGAGCGTGTACGTACGAGCTTCCCACCAAAACCAAAAACCGTCCTCTTCAGTGAAATGTTTTTATAACAACTTGCTGTCAGGAGCAGAGCAGCACATTGCAGAGTGAAGTTTGTGTTCGTCTGTGAAAAGTCTTGAGTTAGTGTGGAAATAAAGTTTCTGAACTCTGTCCTCTCCTCACGTTGGTGATGGTTTGTGTGGATGATCTACGTGCGACACAAAAGTTATGAGTGAAGGCGCATGACAAATCATAAATTACTGCGTTTGTTGTTCCGGCGTGAAGACAAAATCTAATCATAATAATTGACCTCTACTTCCTCTTCCTCCTCCTCTTCCTCCTGGGGCCTCGCACCACTCCACCTCTCCTTTAGTTATTTGACACTGCAGGAGACGCCAGGCATTCAGGGCATTCTTTGTCCCCGGAGAAAGGAGGAGGGAGACGGGGGGGGGTGAGGCAGCGAGAGGGGGGGGTGCTGGAGGGGAGACAATGCAAGAGGTTCCACTCCGTTCGGCTTCAATAAGAGCCCCCCCCCCCCCCCAAAAAAAACACTTTCCATACACACGCACGCTCCTCGACCACCTCCTGCCTCACGGAAGGGGCGGAGCTGAGGGCAGCGAGGCTCTGTGGAGAGGAAGAGGAAGCTGGAGAGACGATGCTGCCGTGTCGGTTGTGACCTGCAGCGCCTCCGGATAATCTCCTGAAATCATCTGGAGTTCGGTGCAGCTCTGAAAGCAGCTGAACTGAATCTCGATGTATCTCAAGGTTCAATCGAGACGAAATAGAAAAAGACAAATTGATAATTTTTGAGTCATAGGTGTTCAGGTTGAGCTCTCCAGGATTGAACCACTTCCTAATACAGCGGAGGAAAGTCCCAGTAATGACACGGTGGACATCTTGGCCATTTACACGGGTCTCAAGTCTGAGGTAATGTAATTTGTCTCCGTGTATTAAAGTCCTCAGACTTGGAGGCAGATGCCCGCTCTTATTACAGCGCGAGCCGAGGAACAGACCAACGAGGAAAACAAGGGAGCCAGCTCCAGTCTCCAACGTGACGACGAGCCAAAGTAGAATGTAAAAATAATCCAGCATAAAATAATTCCACCCCAAATGGTCTTTTAAAGACACGTTACAGGCGGTAATCATGAATGTAAGCGACGTCAGCCGACCTCAGCCTCAAGTGGGGACGTCCAGCGTTACTTTGTGGTGTAACAATTACAGTGGTGGCCGGAAACATGGAGTTACTTTTTTATCTGACCTGAATATTAACATTCTTCCACAAAACCCTGAAAGAAATATCTCTGCTGTCACGGAAAAAATTTACAGCATCTGCGTAATGTTTGTTTTGGAACGAAGGAACTAGTTCTTATTACATTCCCCGTTGTACAATGCAAGTTTTGACCATGTGGACCGTCAGTGCTGTGTGTGGTTTTCACCTGGTGATGCCGATGTTGGAGATCTGCACACCACTGATTTATTTCTCTGCACACGAGCTCTTCTGCTGACCTCAGTGACCACACTCCACTTTTGTGGCTTGGACGATACGTATGAAATTCCCAGTTGCTGTGAAAATCTCAAACAGAACCTGCACACTTTTCTTTTCTTTTTTTTTCCCCAAATGAAAGACATATTTTTTCAAGTCTCCCATCAGTTAGGTGCATTTCTTTGTATTTCATATTGTTTGATTTATAGGCTACGGTTAAATGTTTTAGAAGAAAGGTTGTTTGCTTTTTTTTATTAGAGCCAGATGAGAAGATTGATACCATTCTCTTGTGGAATGGAGCTGGAGTTGGGGGGGGGTGATTAGCCTAGCTTAGCATCATGGCTACATCCACAATATTATAGCTGCTTTCAGACATGCGCTGAACTCTGGTGATTCTCTGGAGTGTCTGCACGTGTGAATGCAAACGTCCGAGCGAGCTTCTTCTGCGTTTTAAAAACAAATGACCATATCTACGACTGATAAAGTGCAGTAAAGGCACAAAAACCCAGTCAGTAACTTTGTATCCGCCTGTGGCCAGAACCTCACCCGCAATCACAAATATCCACTGGGGTTGTTCGGCTTCACATGAAGGTTGTGCAGCTTAAAACGGTTTCACTCGAGACGTGTGGTTTCGTGTGCGGCGGCTGGTTCAAAATGTCAAAGGTTTTTCATTTCAGAGCAGCTTCGTATCGAGCTGCACCGGGAATCCAAATGTTGGTTAAAGATGTTTTTAATATGGTCGTATCGTCCTCTCTCTCTCTCTCTGTGTGTGTGTGTGTGTGTGTGTGTGTGTGTGTGTGTGTGTGTGTGTGTGTGTGTGTGTGTGTGTGTGTGTGTGTGTGTGTGTGTGTGTGTGTGTGTGTGTGTGTGTGTGTGTGTGTGTGTGTGTGTGTGTGTGTGAAGCAGAAAGACGGAGTCAGTCCCAGAGGCCTGTGGATAATAATAATGTTGCAGCAGGAGGATTGTGGTCTGCATTCTGGAACACTTTATTAGGGGGAAGTCTGCAATTACATATTTTCTGGGTAAACATTAACTAGCTCAGTATCACAAGCCTTCACTACACCAGCGGCAGCTCGGACTGAAACATGCCTGACACGGCATTAAAGAAAAACTGATCTCGCTTTGATGCACATGTGAAACGGGCAGTGGCCCTCGGATCAGGGCGATGGTGTTAATGTTGTCTCACATGTAATGCACACACACACACACACACACACACACACACACACACACACACACGCACACACAGGGTGACAGGGGATTAGCCTGTTAGCTCAGGTGAAGCCGAGCAGACAACAGGCAAGAAGCCGGAGTGATGTAACCTGTCAATCAAGGGATAATTATGCATAATTTCAAACCTCTGTATTATCTAAAGGAGCAGAAAGCTCTGATTAACATTGGAGTGAATGGAGAGCTCCTTGGTTCTCCTTCCGTTTAAGAGCTCATGGAGCCAAAAGTTTAGATCTGATACATCTCTGCATTTCTGTGAAGAGAACAGTACGATGACAACATTCACCAAATAATATTACTCAGCAAAAAGAGACTGAGGCTGAATGAGATCGTTGCAGAACTGGAGAAGGTGAAAGAAAAGTTCAAACTGAGAGAAGAGTATTGAGAGGATTTAAAACGCAGAGTTCAACAGGTAACAGAGGAAACAGAGAAATACAAACAGATATGTTAAGTGTCTGAGACATATCTGTCAGGAGCTCAGTGAGGAAGTGGCCACAATGAAAAATGAGAAACAAGTAGCTGATGACGCTGCGACTCGAGAGGCAAGTGAGCGGGAAGTAGAACTCAGACAGAAGAACGAGAATCTGGCAAATGAAAACCTGGATCTCTTTGAATTGCTGCTGCAGGTGACGCGTTTCAGTGTCGGCCTCGATGCCCAGCTCTGCGAAACACAGACGACTCTGCTGGGTTTTACAGACGGACTGGAGACGCCTTCAGGAGAAATACAGAGAGGTCAGGGAGAAGCTGAAGTCTGAAACACAGTCAGATGTTGACCCGCACTCCAAAGATCCAGCTCCTATCAGAGAGGCAGGTGGGAGCGAGCAGCCAGGAGCCTCTGGAGGAGGAGGTGAGCGCTGCACCAGCACCTGAGTCTCCACAGGGGAGCTGCCTGGAGCACCGAAGAAGAAGAAGAAGAAGAAGAAGAAGAAGAAGAAGAAGTTCACTCGCCTCTTTGCTTCTGGCTGAAAACAGAGGATATTTTCTCAGTATTAAGAAAAAAAACTTTAAAAAACCCTTAAAAATACTGCACTGGCCCTGGAAGTATTTCCTCTGCAGAAAATTAGCATTCAAGGGATTTACTTTCATGGCAACCTCAATATTATTCCTCAAAATAGAAACGCTGACAGCCAGAGCTACAACTTATAGTACTCATAGTACTCATAGTACATGGTTTTAACTGGGATGATTTTAATTGGGATTTTTATATATTGTTACATAACCAGATCATTTCCTCTGCCAAGGAGTCCGTCAGTCGGTTGGTTGGTTGGTTTGTTTGTTTGTTTGTTAGCAGGAGTTTGCAAAAACTACTCAGTGGATTTCCAAACATGGAGGAATGATGAGACATAGGCCAAGAAACAACTCATCAGATTTTAGGGCAAACCCTAACCCTAACCCGGCACGCACATGCTAAGTGCACGTGAATGGTCATATGACGTGTGTTTTCAGGTGTGTCAGCATGGACGGACGTTATTACAGAGAGGCTGCTCAAATACTTGTGTGGCAGCAAAGCCCAGATCCGGATCAGAGCACACGTCACAGTTTTGCATTCTCCTGCTGCAAACGCCAAGCAGTGTTTATCATAATCAATCCTACGTGGACCAACCACATCATCACCGTCCATTACAGGGACGCGGGCAGGAAGGACGGAGAGAGGGAGCGGAGAAAGAAGGACAAGAAATAATAGTTAACAAATGTTTCCTCTTTTTCTCTGTGTGTGTGTGTGTGTGCCCATCTGAGGGCAATTTCCCGAATGGGGCAGTTGTGATGGATCTCTGCCTTTCAGGTGTAATTATTTTAAGAGAGATTGAGCTGTTAAGCACTTGGAAAACATCACAGAGGCTTAACTTGGTGTTTATGCTTTCCGTTCTGTGTCTGGGGCCCAGAGGGGCGACGGCCTCCTCCGGCAGATCCTGACGTACAGAGCGTTGATATACGAGACCTGTTTATGACTCGGCTGCAGATTCGAACCTGTGTATCGAAACAACACGCCGTCTGTGGGTGTGTTTTCAAAGCAGCTTCATGTGTTTGGGGTACAAGTTTATCATAAGCATGCAACATAGCCAATAAGTAAAAAATAACAAATGTGACCTGGCATATTTCTCTAAATAACACTCCAGATGAAAGTGATGCTCCTCAACAGGAACCTGTTTGTGCTGAGCACCAGTGAGTGAACGCTCTGTCCGGGGAAAGTTCGGCTTTTACAACATTTTGTTTATCGTTCAACTCAACATCTTGACAAGTGCGATGAAAACAAAATTATCTCCGTCTCCACGAACTGAAATTAACTTTCACAACATTCACCTCTCACAAAATCTGGGGGGGGTTTGGATGTAGATGAACTTTCTGAAACCACCGATATGAAGTTCACTCCCACTTCACTCTGTGGTTGGATGTTTCTCCGGAGGCGAGATGGAACCAAAGCTTCAACTTGCAGAGTTGCTGCTCAGTGTCTGAGGGGAATGAATCCTGGATGATGCATGGCCTCAGATCAAAACACAACATCTACCTGGCGCCCAAGAATGGGAGGAAACCTTTCAATTGAATCATGTAAGAAAATAGTTGATGGATTGAAAAGCTGCAGGAGCCTGTTTGGTGGAGGTACCACCCAAAGGTTCAGGAGGACGGAGAACAAAGGAGGTGTGATCCTTAATGGAGCTAAATTTAGCTTTAGGATTGTTTATCGAGCTATTTCTATCGTGGGTGGAGTTTGAAACGCGTTCAGATATCGTCAATTAGTCATTAAGTTATGAAATGCTTTTGTTTTATTGTGAAAACTCACTGTCAGCCTGTTCATTGTCCCGCAGTTCATTGGCCTGTTCAACTCCACCCATCTGGCACCGGAGGAGGATGAAAACAAGGCAGGTCAAAAAGAAGTTTGTGCAAACGCTCTGAAACAGGTCGGTGCAGTGCAGCACAAAGAGCCCAGTGACAAGTGGCTGGAAGCAACATCACATCTGGCTCATTGTCTTTGAAGGGACGGAGCTGGATGTGCAGCCGGCAAGGAAGAACTCACACGTTTCACTTGAGTAAAAGTACAAGTTAACTTTTTTCACTTGCTTTTAAATACACTTAAAGCATTAAAAGTAAGAGTACTTGCCGTGTTTCCCCTAAAGCAACGGTCAACGACATCATAATGGCTGTCTTCAGGAGGCGGAGTCTAATGATACCTGCCCTCTCTGATTGGACCAATTCCCCCACTCGTTATTCATCGCTTAAAAAAACAATGCGAACATGTGATGTAATGCTTTGTAAAAAAAGTAGTGGAGTAGAAAGTACAGATACATGTTAAGTACAGTAACTAAGTAAATGTACTTTGTTACATCCCACCACTGCCTGCAAGTTGCAGAATTATGAAAGTTGTTCAGTTGATGCACCTGTAGTTTTATAGAGTCACATGAGATCAGAAGAGCAAAAAGTTAATTTAAAGCTTTTGAAAATGAAGTTTTGCTGCAACAGGAGATAAACTTTGCTCATCGTGAACTTGTTGTGTCTCTGTGTGTTTAAGTTTCCGGAGTGTGTGCGTCAGTGCCTGAGAAGATGTCTCACTACAAACGTTTTGCTCATTTTGACAAAAACAAATCATATTTAAATGATCTGAAAATCAGTCTTGCTTCTTTAAAACTGACCAACCTGAAGTTTCAGTCTCTTTTTAAAAGTGTTCACACGTGAATCTGAATGTAATCTTTAGTATTTCAGTGCCTGTCTATGTGTCTGTGCCTCTTCTGCCTCGACTGGAAACATCATTCCTCCTCTCTGGTCCCTCTGCAGGGACTGAGCTGTATCTGCAACCTTACAAGTTGCAGATTTGTGAAGTGTGAGTGATGTCTGAGATTCATTATCTGTAGTTATGGCACAAGAACAACACGACATGATGTAAAAGCTTTTGAAACTGAAGTTTTTGCTGCTACAGGAGATAAACTCTCCTCACCGTGAAGTTGTTGTCTCTAACATCAGTGTGTGCATACATGCCAGCTCTGCTCAGTTTGACAAAATTCAATATTGAAATGTTTAAACAGACAAACTTGATGTTGCAGTCTCTTTTTTTTTTTTTTTTAAATGTGCACACGTGAATCTGGATGTAATCTTTAATATTTCAGTGCCTGTCACGTCTGGATGTGTGCACACATGCCTGTGTCTCTTTGTCCTTCCACAGAGGCCTCGTCTGCCTCGACTGGAAACACCATTCCTCCTCTTTCACCCTGGACAATGAGAAAAGAGAGGCTGAGAATTTCTGTTTGTCCACATCCTTTGTCGCGCTGTATTAATGTTACTTCCAGCCACCTGAGCCCATCGCACTTGATCAAGGGCCATCTATACACACAAGTCAAAATCATTCCATTAATAAGTCACCTCCGTGGTATTTAAGCAAAGCTCTGGATTTAAGGCTTCCTCTCCGCTCTGTGGAATTCGCCCAGCCTTTTCGGAGCTACCTTTGTGTGACTTATGTGCCTCCGGTGGATTAGGAGAACTCAAAAGCCATTTAAATCACAATCCTCTGCGTTCCAAAGCAGCGCTGGAAGGACAATGTAGTGTACTGAGGAAAAAAAAAAAAAAAAAAGGGCCCAACAAGTACGAGGCTGATAGTTATAAAGCAGCCATATTCCAAAGAAGGGCCCATGAATAAAAGTGCAAACCCCTCTATTAGGGGGATGTGCCTGAACTTGAGCTGAAAGGAATGTTTTGGATTCACAAGGATCCTGTGTGTGAGACTTTGTGCGTGTGTGAGTATGTGGTTATATGTGACTATGAGGGTTAAGCACATTCGTACCTCTGTGTGTGTGTGTGTCTGTGTGTGTGTTTCTGCGTTACAGCTCTGCATGAATAGATGAATTGACCCCAGGTTAACATGTTTCATTTAGGACTTTTGACGTTATGCATGTCCGATACGCTCGAGAAAGATCGCCTCTGTGTCCAAAACATGTTTTAAAACTCGTGCGTATACCTTCAGCCGGCTGCAGCCATGCTTCCACCCCAGCCTCCTCACAGGCTTGTGTTTGTGTGTCGCATGTGTGGTCAGAAAAAGCAGAGGGCCGCGCTTCCTTTCTAAAAAAAAAAGAGGAAAAGGGACATAAATCTCCCCCCCCGACTCCCGGTGGGACGTCACGGAAAACGGCGACCTTAAAGGCAGGCGAGCTCGCGGCTCAGGGGAGGAACGCAAACATCAATTGTGGAATCTGAGGAGAAGGGAACGTGTTCTGGGTCCTGTCGGATGCTTAGAACCAGGCCAGGAAGTGTGTGCCTGAGCATGCTTGGCTTTTCTCTGTGTGTGTGTGTGTGTGTGTTTCTTTGTGTGGATGCAGAGACGCTGAGAGTTTCTGTGTGTGGACTCTGAAAATGCCTTCCCAGGCTCCCCTCCTCTGGGGTGGAAACGGGGCAATAAATAGCAGGGTATCTCCTGGTGGCGGTCCAGCAACCGAGGCCCTGGCAAGGAAGTGACTCATTTCAGTGGAGAGAAAAGGCGGGGGGGGGATAAGAGGATTTTTGTGTCTCTTATTATCAGTGAGCCAAGGCAAACCACACTGGCAGGCCAAAGGGGGGGAGAGGAGGAGGTGGGAGGAGGACAATGGGGAGGCACTGCCAGTCTGATCAGGCCTCAGCTGCCGGTGTTTGGGTCGTTTCAGGAGCTGACTTACAACCTCCGGGCCAGAGAGCATGCTGGGAAAGTTTGTTTCCTAACACCTGAGCGATGAAAGCTCACCCTGCAGACTTTAGGTGCTTAATATAAACCAGAAAATAAATCTCTGCTCCAGGAAAGTGTCCGTCTTCCTCGTAGACTTCAAGTTTTCACCTGGAAAACAAATCTCAAACTGAGCTCTCCCTGTATTCCAAGCCAAGTGTTTCAGGTAGGTAAGTAAAACACCTGTGGAGCTGTTTTATGTGTCTGTGGCCATGCATGTGTGCAGATGTGCGGAGGGAGCTGCACGAGGGGCACGAAACTGGGCTCAAGCTAATGTCGGCCAAAGATTTCTAACTTTACCGGTGTGTGTTTCAAGTGTAGCTGCACTTTTGACTTTACACAAACACACACATCCCAGTGTACGTGGATGGTCATGTGATTTGAATTCGCAGGTGCATTAGCATGGACGGGGATTATTTCTGATGTAGAACTCAGACGCTTGTGTGGACGGAGATCGTTGTCGTTTTAAAACAAAAATGTGTTAATATAGTTGTAGCCTTAGATATGTGATTGACAGAATTAGCCCCGGCTGCGCTGAAGAAAACAGCGCCACCTATGTGTGGCTCAGGAGGTAAGAGGTGGCTGTCCAATCGAAGGTTGTTGGCTCAATCCCTGGCTCCTCCTGTCTGCAGACAGGTGTGTGAATGTGTGCGTGACTTGTTCTGCAAAGCGCTTTGAGTGGTCGTTAAGATCGGATAAAGAGCTTTATACATAAAGTCCATTCACCACCTACTGAAATTCAAATTAGCTAGAAAGTAAGAAGGTTAAACACGACACAGCAGAAACATCCACGAGGGCCGAGAAGCAAAGGGAACATTTTAAAAGAAGAGAGAGACTCCTGCACAGTTTCTTTTTAATGCATTTATCTGCCCGTTTTATCCAAAGCAGCAGCAGCAGAGTGAGCCTCTTGTTCTCATTATCAACATCATACATCCGGTCTGGAGGAGGAGGAGGAGGAGGAGAGAGGAGGGGGGGGGGGCTTTCAACTGTATAATCACAAGCCACACAATGAAAAGCCAGCACTGTTAAGCAATGAACGCCAACCTCCTCTCCGTCCCATCTGAGTTCCCAGGTGGGTGTGCAATATGGCAGACCTTTGTTCCGTGTGTGGAAAAGCACACACTGTCAACACGGGAGAGAAAAGCTAATATTTACCACGTATGGCCTCGGCTTTAATATTAGCTGGAGGCGCTAGTGGAGGGAGAACAGAGGTCTCACTCTGGGCTCACTTCCTACCCCCCGAAGCAATATCCAGTAATACACCTTTACGGCTTCATTAGACCAGATAGAGTGGAAAGAATCCGACTGGAGAGGGAAAGAAGGGAGGAGTGACACATGTCCTGAGCTGGTATCAGACCCACGGCGTTGTGCACACGGCGCCTGCAGCAGGAAACTCCTGCGTCTGCATCCTCACCTGGCAAATACTGAGGTGTTTCATCACACACGTTCAAGTTTTTATCTTGACTAATGTCTTGTCTAAACAACTGCGGAGGTTGTTTTTCTTTGTAACTGATAATTTCCTTTTCGTTTTACAAAATATCTGCGTCCAGACGAGAACGCAAACAAAAACGACATGCAAGGCCGGGCCAGTAGGTGGCGATGAAGTCAACAGATACACAGAAACCAGATTTTTTTAGAAACGCTGTTTGCATGTGGACAAGGTAAAAGTTTGATTTGCAAAATATCCATATTAGTCTGGACAGATTCATGTTTGTTGTCAATTTCCCATCAATCAGAAGTTTTGTTTTTATTTGCAATCAGCTTGGATTTCAGAGTAGAAACATGATTAGGAATTATTATAATAAAAGCAGCAAATGTCTGCAATACAGCTCAAACACAACTTTATTTATTTATGATATTGCTGTTTTAATTGTTTATGACACAGCTCTAAGATTTTATTGTCAGTTTAAACAAAATTAAATTATTAAAACACACATTTGTTCTTCCTTTGTACAGTAAAAACAACCTTACAACAGCCTTGTAGTGTTGTAGTGATCATCTCTAATCCACACAGTAACAACAATCTGTGCATATCTTTCCCTCTCCGCTCCTGATCCGGTTGAGTTCCAAACAGGAAATGATCTCGGGGGCCATTCCTATCCTCGTGGCCCAGAGCGACGGCTGCGGCGGCGTGCACACTCAAGACGTGCTGGCCATGTCCCCCGTCTCAGGAAGGAGCTCCAGACGAGTTCTTGTTCCAAGCATTTCGGCTAAATACCACATGAAATTGCCAGAGGATTTCAAATGAGTCGAGCTGTGGGGCTCTGGCACGGGACCCACATCAATATCCCACTCATGCCGGCGGCCAGGTGTTGAGGGGAAATTCTCAATTGAATATTGTGTCCAGCTTTCTGGGAGCCGGGAGACTTGTATCTCGTGTGGATATTCCTTTCTCCGCCTTCGCTATTCACCCCCGTCTCCTCTCCTTCCGTCTTGTTCTTGGCATCCCTCCGATCCGGCCCGAGCGCCGTCTGCCGCCGGCTCCTAACTTGCACACCTGCCGCGGAGAAACAGCTGTGGTCCGGCACAACATCATTAGTGCAGCTGAAAGAGAAGGAAAGGCCTGCGTAGCCATCCCCTCCTCTGTTTACTCTCCCCTCGAGTTCAACTCCGGGGCATCTGTACAATGGAAAAACATTTCCCCCCCCCCTGCCTCCTCTGTAACGCGATCATGACTAAACCTGTGGGAGAGCAGGGGTGCTGAAAGAAAATTTTATACCTCCAAGATAAATGTGTCCTTTTGGGGGTGCTCACGGCCCCACAGCTGTACAGTGGAGGGCTTTTATCCCCCTCACCGCTAAGACGCCTCATAGCCATGACCGGGGGTTTCGGTAAAGCATGAAAAATGAACTCTTTAAACAAGGTTCTGACCCCTCGCATTCAAGAACACCTTAACCCTTTTAATACCAGACCTGAAATCTCTCATCAAGCTGGGTATTTACAAGCAGTCCAGAAACACGGGAGTGTATTACACATATTGCTGTAAGCGATACGTCCTCGGTGCATGTGGAGGACAAGGGGAGAGGAAGTGCTACCATTGATTTGTAAAGATACTGGAGTGCAGGCCTCTCTTAACAGCCTCTGTTCTTCCAGAAACGGAGGAGGGAGATTTGACCCCTGTGGGTACCAAGGGCTGCTCCGGAGAGCAGACGCCAAGCCGCAGACCCAAGACTCCACTGTAAGAAATGTCCACTGTAGCTTCATGTTGCCTCTACAACTGCGATTTTGTGAGAATTTGAGTCCTAGAAACATATGTAGATGTGATGAAGAACTTCTCTTCACCGCTCGGATGTGTAGTTACTGACTGTGTGGTTGGTTTCTCTTTTTCATCGACTATTCATGATGCAACCTGCAAAGTGCAGCTTCTAATTTTCTTCAGTGTATTTATTTTGTTGCATGTTCTAATGTTAATTTAGTGCAAAACAAGGACAACAGCACGGTGGAAAAGGTTTATATAGCAGAGTTCCAGCAGAGGTGGGTGTGGTTCGAGGGGAATTGTGACCTTTACGACATGTAGGAGGGCACAGATTGTGTAAATTGATCCGTAGATCCACACTTGTAGGCAGAAGTAACCCTGACACTTTGAAATAAACGGATAATGGTACAAACTTTCAGACAGTTACCTTTTGAGGTATTCATGGTATCACACTGCGTATTTCTCCGATTGCGGAGATACACAAATTGTTGAACAGAGCCTCCTCTGTAATAGAATAGAAAAGACTTTACGGTCACTGCACAGCTGTACAACAAAATTTAGCGTTTCTCCCTGAGTTGCATTCAATATACATTATATAGAATCCAGTCTTAGATTATACATGTATATCTGCATTGCATATAAAGTCTACAAATAAGAAAAGGAAGCAGGGATGGATATAAACAATAAATACACACATACATATACATGTATGAGGAATTTGTGTAGTTCTATACGCAGTATTTTTGCTCTAGCCCAGAGTAGAGTGACATGTGAATGAGGTGAGCAGTTATTTGACAGAGTTCAGTTCTGTGATGACACTCGAGGAAATGTCCCTAAGGCGGTGGTGGATCCAGGATTTTTTCTAGACCAGGGGCCATAAAGAGGCTACAATTTACACAGAGGGGACAATTTTATGTCCAACATCCATGCACCGTTCCTGACTCGGAGAGGTCAGGGGGGGGGGAACGGTTCAAATAGGCTCCATTGACTTTGCGGAAATGGGATTATTGTCTTTCTACAACCTCTGCTTCCTTTTAGTGGCTGGAGCTTTCAATCACATCACTGGATCTTCTTCAGCGGAGGAAGATTGTGGAGTTGTCGATGTTCAAATTTCAACTATACTGAGCGTGCTTCAAATTTGAGATTGAACACTCATCCTTGAACTTGGAAACAGAAGTAGCTTGTGTTTTACTTGTGTTCTTGTGTGCTTCTCTTTAGCGCTTATCTATTGTGTTGCTTGTCTACTTTTTTATTCTACACTTTGAGCTTTGTGTGCGCTCGAACTTGTGAAGTCGACAGAACGTCCACTTCTTTTATTGAGGAAATGGAAATTGCAAAGATTACATAACTCAGCACATGTGTCCCCGATGCAGATAAACTAAATCTGATCGACAGCCCTGAATTCCCCCGGTGAGGAGAGCATCTGAAAACATGGTTCATGATCCATTTCTAACGTTTGACTAGAGCCCAGATGTTTATGATAACCTGTGATCCAGAGGAGCCGACGGTACCGTACGCTTGTGATTCCAGCTTTAAATTAGTTTTACAGTTTTATGGTCACCACTCGACGTCGATAAAAGTTACTGACGACTTTAAAATCATATTAAATGAAGTTTGGTAGCGTGACATAATTCCATTTCTTTACAGTGCAGCTTTATTTATTAACGAAACACTCAATTTTTTGGGGGGAAAAGTGATAACGAGGTCGATCACTGCTTTTTTTTTTCAAGTTGATGTCATTCGGCTGAAAACTTACTTCTGGAAACCATTTTTAAGAAAAGTGAAGTCACCTCTTGTTCCTTCCTCTGAGAAGAAAGAGAGAAATCAATTTCAAGACTCAACACTGGATTAAATGACCCGGTTCAGAGGAATATTTTTTGCAGTGGATCCCTACCGGAGAAAATCAATCCGTCACCACGCGCACAGGAAGGAAGCCTGGGCTGGGGAGAGATACTGCTCTTAATGACATGTCTCTGTGTGCCTGGACCAGAGGGGGAAGTAACCGGATATTTAAACAGAGATAAGAGTGTGTGCCAAAGGGGCCGGGATTGGATACGAGCGAAACCCCATGGCAACCGGCCGGGGCTATCGGATATGGAAAGGTAAATAGTAATGCAGTCGTAGCATGTTTTAATGCTGTAAATTAAAAGCTCATGTAACATTCATGCGAAGGCTGATATATAGGTGTTCGGCTCCTGCCAAGTTTTCATTAGTGATTTCCTCCGTGCTCTTAGCAGCGCACTTGTTTTAAATCAAGATTTGGAACATGCATTCTGGCTCATCAGGATCTGTGAGCAGAAATCAGATACGCTGTATTTCCAGGCAGGAACATTCAGCGCCGTACGACGGTGGAGGAGATGGAAGTATCTCTTTACCGAAGAAAGAAAGCAAATGAAGAAAGTGTGTGTTGGTACATGCAGGGGAAGAAGAAAAAGAAAACTTGAAAGTTATATGTTTATCTAGGAAATATCTGCGGCGAGTAAAGTCGAAACCCCTGTACTCTTACTTTTTCTATACATCCACTGATATAATCTCCTACATTTCCCAGCGGCGTTGACGTCTCCCAGAGAGCAGGCCCCGACTTGTCGTCTCCAGCTGTGGGTTATACAAGTGACTCACAGCTTCACCACAACCTGCCTTTGAGCTGGTGTGCACTCCGGTGTGCTGAGGCTACCATGGAGGGAGGCCTGGTGATCAACGCCTCTTATCTCCCTGTGTGACCGGTGTAGTCGCCGAAGGTTCCTGACACCAAAATCCAATGCTGACCTCCTTTAGGTTTTGGGACACAAAGACTTTTTCTGGCCATCGAACGCCTGTGACGATGTGGTGACGTCTTACTTTTGGCCCGAGTGTTATTCTAACCATTGTTTATTCAGGGAAGATTGACATTCCTACAGGCTAGAGGGATATAAGGTATATGTTAACAACCACAATGCTTATAATAAGTCAAATAAAACAAATTACTGGCAGGCATGTCTGGCGAGAACAGTATAGAGCAATAAAAGCAGTGAAATGACAAAAAAAAGAAGTGAAGTGAAAACAAATAAATAACAATTGAGTTTGCCAAGAATGAAATACAACGACCATAAAAACAGACGTCAGTGTTCAGGGCAACATCGTCTCCAAGTTTTAAAAACTAATTTGCAAAAAGTGAGTGATTCCAGTTCCTTATTACTACATGAATGTATGGCGGAGAGTCTCAATCGCCCCCTGGTGGCTGGCTGCGGTATAGGTCATACATGTTAGCAAATGTGGACCAAGCTCCAAAGTCAACGTTAAATACGTTTTTAGTTAAGTTGGTTAGTGTCATCTCAGGGTTGTTATTAAAACACGCATGTATGCTCACGTGTCCAAATTAGGTTTTAATTCACTATTTAATATTATTTGAGGGTGAAACGTCGTGATTAACAGCTCAGCAGGATTTCTTGCTTGACCACGCCCTTACTGCTGTCACCTAGCAACAGAGCTGCAGTCAGACACCATGAGAAAGTTTTAATGCCCCTTGAAAAAACTTTTTGGGGACATGTTCGATTGCGTCGAAGCCTCTAAAAGTGTAAACATCGGACATCTTGTCGTGTGTCGCAATGAATCCTGGGATAACTTGGCCCGAGATCCACCCGTTGGTGCTTCGAGGGTTCGGGGATGGAAGGACTCGTGTGTCGGCCACATTTGGAGAAGCTGTCTTCAAATGCACCCCCCGATTGAGACACAGCTACAGTCCGTGGTTCAGACTGTCAGGGGCCCTGCCAGTTTTTATTGTCGCCCCAGGACGCAAGAAGAAATAAGAAGCTAAACCTCAGGAAGCAGCACAAACAAGGCTGCGTCAAGAGGGTTTGAGACAAAACAACAAACTTCAATGTGATGTTCAAATGGACGTTGGAAAGTCGCAGTGCGGGGCTGGAGATTCCAGGAAGCCGAGACTATATAGTGAGCGGTTTTTCCCGCTTTAGTGCGTAACCTCATTGAAACTATTACCAAATACAGCTTAGTTTATTTGGTTTCTTTCAATCACTCTCCCACACACTCGTTCTCCTCTGCTGTTCGGCCTGTTTTAAAAATGTCAGCAGCATAACTCATATTAATAGTTACCCAACGAGCACCCAGTAAATTGTACTCTGCTCCAGCCTCGGTGATGGATGAGAAAACTGAAGCGTGTAAACTGGATGACTAAGACTCTCCACTCTCATAACAATGATTGCCATTCAGTTGCCCTTGTGCAAGGCATTAAACCCCCTGGATGCTCTTAATGGCCAGAAGTCAGTCCTGTCATGGCTGTGGGAAATTCCCCAGTCAGGGAATGTGCACGAAACAAGAGCGAATGTTTGAATTTTTTTCGAAAAAAGGGGGGAAAACAGCAGTGTCATCTCTGCCATGATGATCCGCGTATCAGTCGCCTGTGTTCAGTGTTCGGTCGGCACGTCCAGATCAGGTTCTCGCTCCGAGTTACGGCTCAAAAAGACTCGTAACACGAGCCGCCCGGTGTCGGCAGATACAAAAATACAGTTTTCTCTTTGTGGATTGGACCTGAAATCAGAGGACCAGGCCTGACCACAGGAGATGACCACACCGTATTTGGGCGCGTTTGTTTCAGTTTCAGCGATTTTGAATTATAAGTCCTTCTGGAAAAACGGTGAGATGTAGACGACAGCATGTGTCTGAACTCTGGATAATCTCCTGAAGTTATCCAGAGGGGCTGTATGTGAGAACGCAGATGTTTCTCTGGAGTTTCTAAGAATGATGTGAGAATAGAGCAGGAGATTCTCCAACGGATTCCACGAACCATCATGAGAAGCTGGAGATCGTAGAACAGGAAGCAGAGGTGGATGAGAGCATTTTGAAACAACTGCTAAACCTACGTCTGAGCTAGTGTTAGGATGGAGTGTCACTAACACACACACAGACACACACACCTCCACACCTCCACATACACACACTCCTGTCGAGCACCTCCAACCACTGGCAGGGCCAGAGTCCTAACCTCCGCCGGCTTTGGGATCAGGTGATGCTCTGCAAAAGGATTAGCGGCAACTGGATCCTTTTGGCACAGTCGCAGGAATTTTCATTACAATGATCTCGGGTGTGGTGCGCCAGGAATGCATCCTCAATAGGAAGGAGCACACCGAAGCGTAGTGCGAGGGCGTGGCGAGCAGAGGGGACAGCGGGAGTTTTGCGGGATGGGGGGGGGGGGTCACGTTTCGTCCCAATCTGCCACCTCGTCGTGTCTCTCTGCTCTTATGATTTTCATCTTATTTCTTTAAGCGTCTTTTGTTAGCACGTTAGCATATTGCGTGATACGTTATCGCATCCTTGAGTGTTTATTACAGTGAATGTGTATTTGCACTTGTTAGAGGTTTGAGTCATTTCAGTTTTAACCGTTAATCTCAAGAGCAAGTTGAGGGAGGATTTCTGGAGCTTTCGACTCCAGCCGGACGGAGCTTGTGTTGGTGTTTGGGGCCTAATGCAGATCCGAATATTAGGGAATAAAAACATTTTGTATTGGCCGATAAGAATAAGAAGAATCCTTTAGCCAAAGTTACATTTTTACATTATTTACATATGTAACTGAGGAAACTCTATTAGATTATTAACTTAAATAACGTAAAGATCTGTTTTACTTCATGCAACATCATTACATGTCTATTTTTTGACTGTCCTCTTTGCTGCTGCAACCATTTCCCTGCTGTCGGACTCATAAAGAATTATCTTATCTTATCTTCGTTATACATATATACATTATATGACTGATTACATTTAATCTAATATATATTTATATTTCTAGTTATTTGCTTGTCGACATTTTTAACCCTATGTAAACTGTTAAAATCTCTCCATAAATAAAATGTATTCATAATATTATGTTGCACAAATGCAGCTATTTGAGGAGAAAGCTTTTGTATTTAACCCCTTGTAATTGTTTTACAGTTCCATCTGACAGTTTGTCAGTCTGCACAGGAGACATGTATTTTCCTTATGTAAACACACGAGGCTCTCGGTGCAGTGAGGGAGACACATTCCTCTTTATCGAAGCTCCACGTGGAACTCAGCTCCTCACCTCAGGGTGTGTTGTGCCCAAATCACAGGAAATAGCGATGTGTTGATTATTAGTGCTGGGGAACTGACATCTTGACGTTGGTGTCTTCCTGCAGCGCGGCCTCGACTTGTTCCTGATAATTTGCTCACACTGCACGTTGGATTTGTAAGTCAGTGTTTTATCTAATCTCCACTTGAGTAATCAAACAGGTGTCTGGTGTTTAATCTGGCAACCGAACCTGCATTTAACAAGTTTTTTCCGACCGGGCTCCTCCTCCCAGTGAAATTTCAATCTCTTTGTTTAGTAATGTAATGCTATCGTCGCGATGTGCACTCACTGAGAACTGATGAACGGGCGACCACGGCTGAAAGGTCTTTTCCGATTGCAGGTCACGATTCTGGCAGGGGGGTGGGAGCGAGGAGAAAGAAAAAAAAAAACTCTTGGGGCAAGGCTCTGGAATTACCTCCACAATTGCAAAGTGAAAGCCCGTCTTAGAGGGGGGGGGGGGGCAACAAAGAGCTCTCTGTCTGGGCAGCGCCTTTTGGCTCAGGAGAAATACTATCTGCTGCCACCCCCCACCCCCCACCCCATCCTGCGTCTTGGGCTGATTACGACAGCAGGGCCGGGTGGGCAGAGCGCCGCGCCGCTGCCACGTCCCACTGCTCCATTGACAATTGTTGCGGGTTTGGCTTCTTCCATTTACATGACGAGGACGAGCAGGAACAAAAAACCAGAACAAAACCGCCCGTGAATGAACCGTGAACCTGTGACAGCCGATTACATCGCAGCGTGTGTCGGAGTCACATTCTGCAACTTTTCTAGAATCTGAATAAAAGCTGCTGCTTCAGACCTGCACTGAACTCCAGACAGTTTACTGAAATCCTCTAGAGGGCCTGTGAGTGTGAGAACGCAAATGTTCCAGTTAGTTGCTCCGGAGATCTTCTGGAACTTTTCCTGCGAACCTGTAATTTCAGCAGCGGAATTTATACAACGAATGTTCTGGACGTTTTCCTGATGTCGTTCACACATGGACACTCTCCTGCTACCTTCTATGGAAAATGCCCGAAACCAAAGAACAGCTTGCGGATCACAACCTGATTTAAAAATGTGTTTAATGTGACTAGTTAGTCAAAACACACAGTAATATATACTGTGAATAATATGTGTATAAATTAAGCTGTGCAGGAACATCCAGTGTTACCCAACAATTGGTTTAGATCTTGAAATGATTCTGGATGACATTACTTTCTCGGACAACATAAAAAAAGAAAGTTGGATGAGCAGATTACACGCTCTGCGCCGGTGAGAAGTGCAACATACAGTACGACACTGGCCCCAGTTAATCCAATTACAAATCCTCGACCTCGCTTTCAAAGGCATAACGTGAAGAGAGGAGAAGGGAAGGTGCTTCTAATCGCCGTGGAATCTGCGAAGATCCAGCGAAAACATCTCCTCCTCCTCCACCGTCCTCCCCCTAAATCTTTTCCTCTTTCCAAACGTGCAGATGGCAACAGCTGTCTGTTGAGGAGCTTGAGAAATTGCAGCAACTGGAAAAGCATTTTAATTTGTGCTATGTAAGGTGACGTCTGACGTGTTGTCCGGGGACCTCTCAATGCAGTCCCTCTCTGCGGGATTAAAGAATTTTGTGTTGAGGAAAGAACAAAACTCTTGAAGCAATTCCAGAAGTCCCGTCATTTTCAGACTGTTTGCATATTTTCAACTTCTCATCCAGACCGATGAGGCTGGAGCAGGAAGCGTTGCTCAATAACTCTCCTCACAGCACAAATATGATTTGCACTCCTTCCATTCTTTCCATTAATTAGTTTTTCTTCTGGCACGGCCTCGTGTGTCTGTGCTGTTCTTCCAGGAAGCAGCGCACAACTGTACTCATGGAACCGGAGGACAGTTTGAAATCAAAACAATAAAACACAACTTTACTGTCGGTGACATGAAAGCAGCTTTTACAAGAACTATAGATTTTAAACTTGTAAACATTGTGCTCCTGGAATCAGATGCAACTTAAATCGACACCTTCAGTTTCAGACATTTAGTTTGATAGAGCCTCAAGTTGTGTTTGAAGGTTTTGTGTATGTGTTGAATTGTTGTTTTTTCTTTTCTTTTAAATACAATACAAGAGATATTAGCGTAAAATATCATTGCCTGAAGGTGGCGCATATTTGAATATTAAAATTGCAGCAGCTTTCACTCTTTGCCAGTAGGGGGTGACATGCAGTTCTAAATTTTGCCCTTGTTATTAATTTCCCAAAGTTGTAGAAAAACTTTTCTGCACATGTGGGATCATATTTTAGATTTTTTAGAATAAACAAATTAGAGGAATTATAAAAACTATTTGGGATCTAATAACAATAACATCCACTAATTCCGCTTCATGAAAAAAAAAGTAATTTGTTGCATTCATTCCGTTACGGGTGGGAAAGTTGTTCTTGGACACCCCTCCTCCTCCTCCTCCTCCTCCTCCTCTTCGTACTTGGGAGAAAAAAAAAGTTAGAAAAGCAGAAAACATCAAGAGCAGAGGACAGTTGAAGAAGAGGAGGAGCAAGTGAGCAAACTTTACCACAACAACACAAGTCCCCCCCCCCCCCCCCCCCCCCCCCCTCACCGTGCACCCCTCCGTCCTGAATCGCTTCCAAATCTTATACATTCACAGAGCGAGGCCAACTTTCACAGCTGTCACACATTTTCAACAGATTCCACCAGCCCTCGATGAGGTTGGGGAGAAGACATTCCTGCGCCATTACACATTGGCTAAAAGGAATTACCGTTAACATCTGATATTGTGGAAGTGGGAAATTTGCCACCCCGACCTTGCCCAAAGCACTCCGGAACTCAGGGTCATGGATTTATTATCTCAGATGGCCCTCAGAGGTCACCGGGGGCCGTTCTTTCCCCCCTTCGCTGTTCCGGCAAAAACCCCTGCAGCCCCAAGTGTGCTATTCATTAAGTACACTGTGCAGCTTTGTGTGGGGGGGTTGGTTGGGATGGGATGGCTGGTGTGGGGGGGGGGGGGGGGGACTTGCAGGGGTGGGAGACACATGTTACTGTTGCTCTACGGGTATTTGTCATAGGAACGGCATGTCTTGTCAGACCGAGAGGCCATTCCCAGCTGTTGGGCTGCAGCACCGTGATGTGGCCTGAGCCAATCGCCCCCCCCCGCCCCCGGACCAACCGTGGCCACATAAACAGGATGCCTCTGATGTACAGTTGCACAAGTGTGGGAGACAGATCCCAGTTCAACACAAACCTTTGAGAGTTGAGTTTCATGTCCATCAGAAACCTCAGACCAGCAGCATCGTGGCGGTTGCACTCCTGACCTGACTGGTCGGGTTTTGGAGACTTTGGGTTATTCCCACTGTGTAAAGTTGTGTCTCCACTTCCTGTTGGAGGCCAAAATATCCCATTTATAGGCGGGAGTAGAGGGTGGAGATACACCTGCCCAACCAATCACAAGTCAGCTTTCAATCATGATGTCCCACCCCCTTTAATATACAATCAAAATACTAGTTAAGACCAAACTCGGTGGAAAAATTTTACTCTTTAACGTTTTAAAGTTTTTAGCTTGGGCGGTTACATGCTAGTGGCTCTGTGTGACGAACAGCACGACTGCTTTTGTCACCATAAAAATACAAATACACGTTATCAGGTACATTGTACACCGTGTTCATAAACTATCCTCCTTTAGATTAGTAGTATGCTAGCATGAGCCACTAAACACAAAGTACTGGTGAAGTAGTTTTTTCAGTTCTTCCATCATTAATTATTTCGTCTCTGCATTTCATCGTTAGTTACTAAGATGATTCAAAAACTACTGGATGGATTAACACAAACCTTGTTGGTGGAAGGAGGCAGAAAAACACCTTGGATCTTAGCGTGGATCCGGATCAGTGGAGGTTTTTCAACATTTTCCTTAGTTGCCCTAAAGAATTTATGGATATTGAAAAAGTGTGTGTGCAGTTTGACGCAGATCCAAATAAAAATCCAGCTCCAGTGAATTTAAATGTGGTTTCCTAAGAGGACATTTGGACCTGTGCTCTATTGAGTGTCGTTCTAGTTGGACATATTTCTGACAAGGGGCTAAATCAGATCATTAAAATTATTATGGGCAGATTTAAATTTCAAGTTCATTCGATATTTCCGTCTGTATCGACAGAGTCCTGCAGTGGAAATCGGGCCTCGAGCCTCGTCTACTGTTCCGTCGACTTTTCTTTGCTCGTCTGACAAACTTGTTGACGATTGTTTATCCATTGTTGCTCCGTAAGTGATTAAGACAAGAAAATAAATATTTCCAATGATCTCGATAGGATTTTATTTCCACGAGTAAATTAAAGTGCGATGTTATTTATTTTGGGAATAATTTAGTCAGTGAATTTCTGTATTTTTGTACAGCTGTTTCCGTACTTTCAGCTAAATCCGATGACCACTAGTCCCTCATCAGTGAGTTCTGAACTTTGGAAGCTCATTCCAAGCACCTGCGATGTTGGCACATTGGAAATCCCTCTCCCTCTTTAAAACGGTCTTTTTCAGAACGTTCATAAGAGCTAAATATTTATAGAAAGCCACCGTGCCAAAGTAACCCACCACATTTTCTAAATAGGCCTTATTTGAAAATAAGGTCCAGATGTTTCACGTTTTTTGGTGAGCGATGCAGATGCCTGCGAGGAGTCAGCGTGTGTTTTCACCGTTTCCATGACTGGGAGTAGTAGATGATGGCTGTCTTAGTAATTTCAAGGCAACCCTCGACTTCCAGGAAGTAAAGCGAAACTATGCCGTTGCCTGCGTCATCCAGTGAGTCAACCAAACAGTCTGGAGGGATATCTGTGAGGGAGTCCAGACGCTCATTCCTCCTTCCTCTCACTTCCATGACTGTTCAGTTTCCTCCACTGGAGGTTCATCGGGGCCAAAAGCATTTACGCTCCGAATTAAAGTCCAATTTCAGCACGTTACTGGATTCGTCAAACGGACAGAACATCCTTTCCGCTACGTTCCGGTGCCATATTATATTCTGTAGGATTCAATGCCGTGGAACTGAATATGACAGGAACGGATTAATTACGTCCGCCAAGGAGGTTGTGTTTTCACCCCATGTCTCTTTGTGGGCATATTTGTTTGTAGGATTTGGCAAAAACTACTAAACAGACTTTCCCTCACCCTCAGTGGAAGGTTGGGACCTGGGCCTGAGAAGAATCTGTTCATTTTGGTGCAGATTAAGGTTCAGATCCAGGAGTTTGTTTTAACTTTTTACTTTCTGCGACCACAGCTGGGTATCGTTGATCGTTGATGTTGACTTCATCGCCACCTACTGGCCTGGCACGCTTGTTTGTTGTCGTTTTTTTTGTGTACTCCTTGATATTCTGTAAAATAAAGGTCAGAAAATATCTGGTGTATCGTGTAGACGAGGCCTGAACAGCGACAGTCCTCAGCTTACGAACGGGTTAATGTAAATACGCACTAGGCTTTGAAGCCAGCCTCGCTGATATCGATATCCCATCACCGCAGCACCTGATATTAAAAGGTTCGCTGCCAGATGAGTGCAAAGGAGAAAACTTGTCAGGCTGCTCCGGCTGTGCCTTCAGGGCTGGGTTCTTCTCTTTCCTTTTGTCTGAGCGACGATACGGACGAGTCTGTCATCTGACCGTCTCCCCTTCGCTGTGTACACTTCAGATCTGGGCCTGACAGACTATGAATCATCTGTTAGGAAACTAGGTTAGAGCACAATAGGCTCTTCATAAAGCGAGGCCAGGCCAGGTAGTAAAGCAGAAGGGGGGGGGGGAGCGTATGCGAGGCGGCCATCTTGGAACCCCAGGATCTGAGGAGAGGGTGGATAAGGGCTCAGATTGTTTTTGCTCTTCACTAAAAACTTTACCGTACGATTTATTTCAAGGTGAAGCAATAAAATCCTTGGAAGGGCAAAGACGAGCAGGTGATTTAATGACAACCTCCATATTGAAAATGAGCCCTTTTTCCTGTATTAATTATCGGCTACACACAAAAACACATGCTCTCCGTGGCAGTGAGCCTCTTCCCACCGCACGCATTATTAAAAATACCATCAATATTGACACTGTAGGCTCATAGTCCAGAGAGCCTGGGAATTCTGCCTAAATATTTTAACAACCCCTCTTCAATTTATACCTCTTTCCCCCCTCGAGTCCTCACCGACGTGTTTCAGGCTCTTCTACAATATGGAGCTTCTGGCTGCGCTCCGTGTCCGGTCTACCTTACAGCAAGGAAATTAAATGTTAAATATTTACCATTCCCCTGGTATGTGACCCTGCAGATTCCAGCTGTGATGGGTAGCAGCCACATTCCTCCCACAGGAAGTTTATCCTACTCGTTTTCTCTCTCTCTCTTTTTTCCGCCGCCTCCTCCTCGTCCTGCTTTTGAACACACAGAACCAGTGGCTCAGGCGTCTCTGTCATGAAACGCACTAACATGTCACATGTGTCGCTGCAGCCGGGCGTTGAGGCTTTCCAGCGACGAGCAGGAGGTTTTTCAACAGAATAACAGAGAAGGTGAAATCCTTCCAGGTCTGTTCCACCACGTATCACGTCCATCAGATTACTTCATTACAAAGGAGGTTATGTTTTCACCCCTGTCCGTTTTGTTTGATGGCAAGATAACGCAAAAAACTACCGGATGGGTTGATTCATCACTTTCCTTAAAAGTGCAAGAGGCCGTTTTCCAAGCGAATAACTCAAATCAGACATATTTAAGGGACTGATATCTATGACTGTAAAATATGGTGCAGCTTGATTGAATTTAAGGCGACTGTTTCGGTCCTTGGCCGAGGTAAAGGCTCCACTGAGTGCTATTCTCTGTAAAGTAATAATACACATTGGATTATTTGCTTTTTATTGTTATTAACTTGGTAGGGAGACAGTAGAGTTGGAAGTAACCGTTTTGGATTTTGGGGGTGAGAGTTAAACATTTCTGATAAAAAATAGATGTTGTTGTCTAACAAAGAACAAAGCAATTTCATTGAGACTTAATAAACCTTAAACTTTATTACATATGACTTTGAATACAAAGAAAACAAATACAACCATATGTATAGAACTTGAATTAAAAAGATAACCTTTAATCATAAAATGAAAACATTAATAAAGATCTTTTCTGCATAGTTTATTCTGTAAAATAAGTTTTCACACATAAATGTGAAAGGCTCATGTCGTCCACTTTTTATCAACCAACCGATAAACCAGACGGCTCTAGTTAGTAACCTTGAGTAACCGACTTGAGCAAGAGGTTGAAGTTTCCCAAGTTTCCAGTGTTACACAACAATAAAAGTCCTGTTGCATTTATCTGAGAACAACATGGATTAACATTAAACAGCCAAACTTTGCTTAACACAAATCTGAAATAATCAACCTTATGAAGTTATGAAATATAAATTTGAAGGCTTTAAGTTGTGGTTCTATTCTTGCTTTTCATCTGTTAGAGATTTACACCACCTGTAGCTGTATTTTGTTTTAGCACGTTTCATTTGATAGTTTTTAGTATAAATGACTTGATGATAAAGGATTGATTGATAGACCACATGCACTAAACTGCACAGAATAAAGCAAACACAGGGAAAGTAATGTTTTACTCTTGTCTTACTGTTCTTTCCTTTTTATATTTTCTGGCCTTACGTCGTTACAACTGTAAAAGAATATAGTCCTCGATATTTTTTTTTTCTTCCTTTTAATCAACAGATCTATTAAAATTGCATTTTGGGCCTAATCCCTCAATAGGAAAACTGCACTTTTGTCACAGCAAAGAATGCGACCAAATTTCGAACATAGCCCGAATGAAAGGAAATGGGAGTCGTCTGATTTCACAATATCCCCGGCACAAAGCATCTCTTTACCCCTAAGACCCCGGGCACCCCACCCCCTCAGATGTAGCCCTTTGTTGTGTGCATGTGACTGTAGAAATGGCTCGGTAGGAAATGCCAGACACCCACAAAAAAAGCAGGAGCGAAATAGTTTGTGAGAGCCACCCTCCGCCTCGATTCATCTGCAACAAGAAGCATTTTACAGCTGGTTTATTGTTATTCCTCCGCTGTTTAAGCTGTCTTTCATGTCAAAAGTCTTTTCCTGCTTACAAATCACTGGGAAGCAATCCCTTTGGCTGCACTGCTGTGCCCTAAGCCCCTTCCTAGGGTTCAGCCCTTTGATTACCTGTAACGTCGGCCATCAAGTTAAAAAGTAGAGAAACAGGCCGCTGGGATAAGCTTGTGTTCTTGTCTGGAACAGAGGAACTAACCCCCCCCCCCCCTCTCTCTCTTCTTCTTTTCAGCGACTCCTTCTTTCTTGTCTCCGCTCTCTCGATGAGCCTGGGAACTAAATCTCAGCGAGGCGGGGGGGCCAGTTGCGGTTGTTGAATTGTTTGGGAAATTATTATGCTTTGGCTGCATTAACGAGGAGTCCTCACAGTAAACAAATTGATTAACTAATTAGCTTAGAAATGCGGCGCTGTGTCCCCAGAGAGAGACACACAAGCGGCTCTCACCTTTGACCCCGGGCTTTAGATTCAAGGTTAAATGAGCTGCAGTGTCCTCTGAGTGAACACCAGCGTCACACCGCGGCCCTCAGCCAGAGGCCCAGACCAGTTGTCACCGCTCCTGAGGTTTAAGACGTGCTTAATTGGCTTCCCTAAGCGCCCGAGGAGGGGAAAGGGAGAGCTTGTTACGAGCCCTTCTGTTCCAGTGGAGGGCGGGGGGTGGGGTGGGGGGGGGGGGTCTCTTATCAGCCATCGCTGGACACCTCCGGTGGCTATTAATCAGAGCCAGAGCCCGGCTGGAGCCAGGAGAGGATCCACGGCGGGGCGGGAGCGAGAGGGCGGCTGAGCCTGGAGCCGAGCCTGGGCCTCACTGACACTCTCAGCAGACTCCTTCCTCCTCAAGTCCCCCCCCCCCACGAGCCCTCCTCCACTCCTCTAGCTTCCTCACTCAAATTGATTTAGGTCCTGTTTAGTCCCCTCTGGCCAGGGCCCATCCATTTTAGCTGGTGTGACAGGTTTATGTCGCCCCCTCACTGTGTTATTATATTGGTGCTGTGCTGCCAGTTACTATTGTGCTAATGAAAATTTAGCACCAGACATAATATTCTTTTTCACAGGATGTGCACCCAGCATGCAAAATATCTCAGGAGCATTTATAGGATTGAAAGCGCTCATTATTTTTAACGTTCCCGACAGACTGGGCCGAAAAACAGTTTTATGGACAGGAAAACAACTATTAGGTGTTGTCAGAGTTGAGGTGATTGTTAAATGAATTTAATCTTCTGTACATGTTAGCTCGGGCACGGCCTTTGACCTTTCTACGGTTGCTCAAAACGTTCAGACGGACTAAATGACCAAGACAGAATTCGCAAAGTCTGCAGCCATGCTAGCAGCTCTGTGGGGGGGGGGGGGGGGGGGGGTGCTATACACCCTGGTGCTAACACAAACGGGCTCGACGACAATGCTGATGTCCAGCAGGTTAATTGTGTTACGTGTTCACTAGCATGCTAACATTTGCTAATTGGCACCAAACACAAAGTTCAGCTGCGATACTCTTATTGGTTATTCCGTCCAATAGTCAACAACCTTTTCTGTCTATTATAGACCATCAATAAAGATGGACGACTCATCTCCACTTCCTCCCTCTATTCAGAAATTAAGCCAAAATATCCTGGATTTGAACGCTGCCATCTTGCGGCGATGACATAATTTGTGTGTGTGTGATAAGAAGTGCTATAAATGACAGAAAACCATCTTCGAGATAAAATTATTTGACTTGTATTCTGACTTTTTAGTTTGGTCCATGTCCCATCCACTCTCACGGAGGAGGCAGGGTCCATTACTTGTACTGCAGCCAGCCACCAGGGGGTGATCAAGATTCTTTGGCTTCACTTTTGAGGAGCTGGTCTGGATTAGGGCTGTCATGCTATGCAAATGTCACTGTGGGAATCATAATGGGAAAATCTGACCATCATCATCTGTCTGCATTAGTATTTAAGTACTTTCTTGGAATAATTACAGTGTAATTTGCCAAAAATACAATAAAACATACAATAACCAGTTAAAAAGTAAATAAGTATGATCAGTAACTTATATATTTTAGATACTGGGATTAATATGGTTATCGTTAATGATCTTTTTATGAAAATCCAACAGTGCGACAGCTCCATTCTGGATTAAAGCGGTACAATGACCAAGTGACTGACGCTGTGATCCCCAAACGCACAACCACAGGTGTGGCCATGAAACAAAACGTCCCACTCTGACTTCATGTAATAAGTAATTCCACATTGTCCGTGCCCCTGGAGGTCCTAATCTGCAACAAATTGCCTGAATTCTGCATAATTTCCCTTTGAAACATCAACCAGAGGGGAAAACGCTGCTTTCAGATTCGGTATGCCGACCTTGAAATGTGTTAATGGCCAAGAATGCTTCCACATCCCACCCAAAGTTTCAAAAGAAACTTCCAATCACTGCTGCAGCCATTACCAATAGTGCGAGATTCATTATTACAGCGGTTCCCACAAGATGAGAGACGCGGGAGAACGTTCCGATGAGTTTCAAGTTTAAATGGAAAGCTTCTGTGGAGTGCACTACAAAGCGCCATGTGTAAATATTGAATAATGAGCCGCTTTCAAGTCCCCCAGTCTGTATCTGCCACGAAAATGCGGCATTAATGACGGCTTTTGGTGTGGTTTACATCACACGGAGCCATGAAACGCAATCGCCTGAGATAAATTTGTTATTATTAGTCTCTAAAGGAAAAGAGATTTACAAGCCCCGGGCATTTGCGCTCAAGATGTGCTGACAAAAAAAACTGTCTTTGAGACACATGTGACAAATTATTAATGAGGCACTCGGTCGGCGCTAATGCGTGACGCTCACAATTAGTCATTTGGCTCGCGAGTGAAATCTGCCTACATGAAAGTGTTGGTAATTATCATAACTGCAGACTCTGCAGATGACGTACACGCTTCACAAGTATTTAGCTCTCGAGTGACTCGGCTTGAGGACAAAAGATAAACTCCAGAGGCTGAGTCACAAGCTTCACATGGACTGAACTGTAAGAAGAGCAAAGTTAAGGCGGGAAATAATGAGAAAAAGTTCAATAATATGAGCAAAAGCTGCTGAAAAGTATATTTCACAGTATATAACAGACAATCTGCTCAAGTGTCAGCGTTTGTGATGATGCAATGAAACGACTCAGCACTTTTTCCTCCGTGACTTGAGGTCAGAATTTGTAGAAAATCCAGAGTGATTTTTTACAAACGCTGAATTCAGGAGCCGCCTGTGTTGCTGAGGAAGTTGACTCAGCGTCGCTTGGCACCGGCGTCACTCGCCAGAACATTTGGAAATAAGTGTTGAGAGTTTGTATAAAGTTTGCTCCTTTTTTTTTTTCTCATGCCGCGGTCAAATGAAGTCAGATGAGTCAGGAGCAGAAACACTTTGCATGTGTGAGCAACACGAACGGCTCCTTGATGCATAAATGGGGCAGATCTCAGATATGAGAGAAACGTTTGCCAAATAAAGCACAATGCAGACTGGGTCGTGTTACGGCTGCACAGAGTCACAACTGGCTGCACCAGTTTGAGGTGACCTGGCACAGATGACACAACATTACAGGTAAAAAACACAAGAGAAACAATCAAGGGGAGGTCAAGAGATTAGTCCTGAGATTCTGGATCAGACCTCTTTCTCTGAATCGTGAATATAGAAACATATTTGTTATCGCGCATGGCCTCTGTTACATGTAGAGTAAATGTAAAGAAGTGAACAGTGTCTCTTTTTTATAGAAAGTAAAAACAATGAGATTTGGATCTTAAATTAGACTTTAAAGCTACAATGAGTAGGATTTGAGAATTCTGTATTTTTCCGCCATCTAGTGGCAGAATCAAGAATGACAGTGTGTAGCGACTAAATTTACTTTTGGGGAATCTATCATGTCGTCCATCTTTATTTACAGTCTGTGCACTAAACATCTGCATTTCAAGTAACGTTGCTTGCGTGTTTGCATCTGGCCTCAGCTTTGAATCTATATATGAATGTTATCGCATATAAAAATATACCTTGTGTTACTATCGTTATGGAAAAAGCAGCTCAAAGTCTCACATTAGAGATTAGCATTTTTATCAAACTATTGAGTTTTACTTGATGTTAGTTAGTTTGAATCCTCCTTGTTCTTACAATCTTTAGATGTTGAGAACGTTCCTGCTTAGAACGTTGAATTCCAGTCAAACACACACACACACACACACACACACACACACTTCCTGTGAAACCTCCCAATGTGACAGATATTAATCATCCGGTGGCTTATGAAACACAATGAATTACCTACAAGAGCGACGGGTGATTTCACCTCTTCTGAATGTTTCAGCACTTTACCTGCACACGGCGCTCTGAGGAGCTGCCGACACACCGGCTATTAACCTGCATCACACACACACACACACACACACACACACACACACAGGCAGGTGAACAGTTACTCGTGAGCGTATTCCATGTATGATTAACGCCGCTAAATGACCTGCACAGGAAGGTGCGGTTGTTTGCTTTGATACTCTCAACAGAAATGTATGGCGAGCTATACAATGCACCTGTCTCCCCTGCGACAAAGGGCCTCCTTCACAGCAAATAGAAGCGAGTGGAAGCTTAAGTACATTTTACTGCAGTGGTTCACAGTTTGTCGTTTATTTGAGCTGCGTAAACGCTCAAGTTTTTCCGTTTTTTTTTTTTTCCTCAACAGCATTAGCATGTACCGTGCAAACAGTGTGCAGACGGGTTCATCTGCGTTGCTCCTGCCGCGGCTTTCTCAGAGGTAATACCTGCAACCTTTGAATCAATATCTCGTTTCACAGAGAGGCTACCGGTTCCAGCGCCGCCTGACGGGTGCCCTGCAGCTATAGTGCCGATTCCAGGAAACAGGGGAAGCGGCTATTAACTTTGGCCATGGTACAGCAATAACTGGAGGGCAATGGTTACACAATCAGCTCCCCTGCTAGATAAGGTCATTGTGTTAGCTCAGGTTCGGAAGTAAACCCGAAAGCCCTGTGTGACAAGCAAACAACAGGAAGGAAATAATCAATTTGGTGCTTTTAATGAACAACTCGGTATCTGGCCTCTTTGTCAGTGCAAAATTGCCACACGCTGGTTAAACATTACTCCTGTGATAGTAGCGTTCGGAGGTAGTCATGAGCAGCCGGGCGAGTCGGCACACAGGAACTTAACGTGGGCGGCTCGCATCGTTTGTGCTGTGAACTCGTGTTTGAGGCCGCGACTTCCCCCCGAGATGGAGGGAACTCAAACGTGACCCAGTGAGAAGATTGCTGAGTTCAATGAATTTAACTATTATTCCTGCCGTTGGACAGAGAGGCGTCGGTCGCACTTTGGTTCATTCGGTCATGGTCAGGGTTATTTTTGCTTGTTTTTGCGCTCGTGCCTGCCACAGTGCAGGACGTTAAAAAAGATGCATGACGGAAACAGTCAAGCAAACGTGATCAAGAGTCTGACAAACCCCGGCGTTAGATATTTTACTTTATTGCTCACCCGTGCATGCGGAGTGCACTCAAGCTGTCCGGCTCTTTAATTTAACCTCACTTTCCGAGACAGGATGTTGAATTTATAAGTTCCCCAACCTGTAAAGTATTTAATGAGAGTGTTTCTTCAGTTTTATAACAAAAAAAGAGGCTCAAACTGCCGTCTTCTGCGTATTTATTGATACTTGAGGCCGGACGATTTATGTGGAAAAGAGCTTTTTATTTAACGGATCGCTGCAGCGCTATCAGCTCTGTGTGGAAACGTCCTCTGATGCTGATCTGTTTGGTGAAAATCCCCCTCCTCACAGGGGGTTTCCCTCAGCCTGAGGCAGGGATGGTCTGAGGGGAAATGGGTCGGGGGCTGTCAGGTATAAACCCGTCATGGGAGGGGGGGGGGGGGGGGTCGTGGAGGCACCATGAGGGGTCACAAATCCACCTCCATTTAAAACTGTCAAGGGAAAGATTAGGAGAGGATGAGGAGCGTTTGATGTGACGACCGAAACAACAGAGAGGAAGAGATGTGTGTAAGTTAACATCGATGTGGAGATCTAGCCAATTAAAAGTATATATATAATGTTGTATTAATGTTTTTATAATCACGTGTTACAGCACAAGATATCACATATGTCAGTGATTCAGATTTATATCAGAATGGAGACTGTCACGAAACATGAACAAATTCTATGTTGAATTTACTAAATTTTATTATATAAGTTGTTGCACAAGATAAATGTGTCTAAACTAACTTTTTGGTTTGATTGTACTTAATTGAAATTGTATTAAAATATATGTAGGGTTCAATAACACATTCAAACAAATATATCTCACTATGTAATCAAATATATATGTTTTTAAAAATTGTCAATGATTCCTTACAAAAGATTATCAAACCCAGTTAGATAGAAATTCTTTATTGTCCGCAAAGGGAAATACATTTTGCTTATGACAAAGAAATATTTTCCTGTTTAACCACAAAAGTTATTAATAAAAATAAAAATAAATAAAACCAAATAAATGGAACTTAAACTAAGAAAATGCAGTCAAAAATAAAATAATGCACATCTTTCCTGCATTGTTTATTTTGTAAAATAAAAAGTTTAATCATTGGCAAACAAACACTGATATGATATATCTGTAGATATCATATCTGTTGATTTTTATGGGCCAGACAATAAATTGTTCAGGCTCACTTATTAACTATTAACTTAGCAACAATACAGGAAGTGCTGCTTTATCAGGATGAATTAAATCAAGCAAATAGTAAATCAGTCTGATTATCAGGATAAATAAATCCAATGCACCTCTGAGATAAAATACTGTGAAACACATTGATTATACCACATCACACATAATCAATTATCAATAAGTACAGAACTCAGTTGAAACCTGAGTCCTGTGCGTTTTCTTCTGTGATGTTTCAGAAGTTAAACGAAGAGGAGTTTTGTGTAGAAGAAGCATTTTGTCTATTCCAATGAAACCAGAATGCGATGAAGCCATGAAACTATAAACTGCTCCTGGAGGAAGGGCAGAGGTCGACATGTTCATAAACTCACACCTCCAGTAGCTAAACGCCCATGAATCTAAATTTAATGTGAAACAACAACTTCTTTCTCTCTCGGGGCCGTTGACAGAAGATATCTGATTGATGCAGACGCAGGTGAAGCAGCTCGCAGCCAAGTTGACACCAGAGAATTACAGCTCAGCATCCTGGAATGTGAGGAACATCATAAATTCATGTGTGAGAGGAGCTGGTTGATGACTTTGTTTTTAAAGGTTATTTTAGGGCGTTTTTGGTCACAGTGGAGATTCAGACGGAACAAAGATCCTTTGTTGTCCCCAGAGGATGATTCCTTCAGACTTTATTGATCTCCTGACATTTCCTCTAGTACTTGTATGACATTTGTGCTTCACAGTTAAAATTGACTCTGATTTGGATTAATTCACAGAAGGTTTTTTAAAGAAAATTGAGGCAAAATGTCTCACGACTTCTTGGTGATCCTCAGATTTTTCCTCTGGCTCCACGAAGTGTTTATTTATCCTGTAAAATATCAATCATCTACTTGCATTGGCACAAAATGTGGGACAAATACCCACAATGCCCCGGGGATCTATCCGGAGACATTCAGCTTCAGTCCAACTTTGTTTTAGTGCGAATTCGAACAACTTAAAGCGGCTTAATCTTGTTGGCAAGTGGATTCATGAATAAATCACCAACACGTGTCGCTATCGTGATATGAAACCATATATTCCGAATCAGCCCGTTCAAAAACATCTACTTCTCCAATGTGTGCTGTGTGTGTTATGAATGAATAATTCATCCGACTGTCAGACACTCTGCAGAAGAACTAATTAATACCCCAGCGGTGGAATCACTTCTACGGCCGACACGGGGCTGAACTTCCTCCTCTCTGACACCCCGCCTCATTTGAAGTCATGAAGAAGGAGCCTCATTACCGCCAGGGCCCACACGGGGGGGGGGGGGGGGGGGTTCACTCCCAGACGCACTTTAATGGCAGTAAAAAAGGAAAAAGGGCTTCAAGGTTACGAGACGCTGAGTCGCTGTGGAGGAGACGGGCCCCCCCCCGCTCCCCTCTTGCCCCACGTCCCCACGTCACTGGAGCCAGTGGAGTCATAAATGGCTGCAAACACCAACAGTAAACGGATATAAAAAGACTCCCGGTTTCCTTTATATGACCCGATCCCCGTCGCTCAGGGGCTTTGTTGACGGGGGGTGGGGGGGTGGGTGAGAGGACACTTCAGGGACAGCCATAACATGCAAGACCACATTTTTTTAAACTTGCGCAGTATTAAAAAACTTTACAAGTGTCTTATTGAGATAACCCCTTTCACCCCCCCACCTCACTGTGAGTGTTTGTTTTATGCACCCGCAGTAAACGGCCGTGGCAATTAGTTCAGGAGACGACGTCGGGGTGGGGGGGAGTAATTATTTGAAGATAAGAGGAGAGATTCAGATTCTTTTCAAACTAAAGTGATTCATCCCCAAACGCTGATTTTGTTTTAAAACACGACTCGAAGAAGAGAAGAGATTTTTAAGAGCAAATAAAAGATCAGAGGACGAGTTGAGATGGAACTTTGAACAGCGTGTGGAGGAGAAGAGCAGAAGCATCTGAACGCTGCCGTGGAAACATCAACTGCCCCAACACGGTGCAAATTAAATGGTGATAGTGTGTGTGTGTGTGTGTGTGTGTGTGTGTGTGTGTGTGTGTGTGTGTGTGTGTGTGTGTGTGTGTGTGTGTGTGTGTGTGTGTGTGTGTGTGTGTGTGTGTGAAGTAGTACGACCACTTTGAAAATCTCATTATAAAACAATGACGAGAGCTAGTTTGATGACGAGGAGCAGCGTGGGATCATGGGAATTGTTGTCTTCACCTACATTGCTGATGAAAATCCATCCGACACAAGTTTTATTCATGTTACGCAGCAAACGGCAACGAATAATCATGATCCATGACGAGTGACGAGTGTTTTTCATTTGTCCTACGTCGTTTTCCCCTGAAGTTACAGCAGAGACGGACAAAACCACAGGTAGAGGGGATATGACCAAAATGAAACGTCCCTTTACCTTGAATAAAACTGTGGATTCCGGGATTCAATAGTTTTTTGGACATTTTCATCAAGAACACACGTTTGTTTAGGTTTTATATTAGAAATATGAAAGAAAAAGAGTGTATAATCAATTTGCGAAGGAATCTGCACCAAACTTTAATGGGTTCTTCTGGCAGGTTTGGTGGAAGTTGGTTTGGTAGATGTGAAATTCTGCAAACAAGCAAATTATCCAACAAACACAGACGAGTTAAAGCAAAACCCCATTGACGGAGGTAATTGGTAGTTTCAATATTTTCAAATTGAAAACGAGATGTGTTTATATATATATAATCAAAGATATTCTAACAAAACACCACCAGGAAACTTTTGACCCCTGAGTTTGTCACATGATCATGAGCACACAGGTTCAGCCTCTCTGCCTTCAGGTGCTACTTAACCAAGGCCTGAAAATTGATATGCATCAGCTCTGTAATTTAAAGGTAGTTTTCCAGGAAGGTGGGGGGGGGGGGGGGGGGGGGGGGGGGGGGTGCAGTTCCTCCTCCACCAGTAATGACCATAATGCCTTGTTAACCCCATCACCAGAGGTTACATACCCCTATGACGTTGGTCTTAAGTCATCCCAGTGGTCGTGCATCAGGGGGACGGTGGTTTCTGTCTTATCTGGTTTCCACAGAGTTTGAGCTCTCGTTCTCAAGGAAGAGTTTTCAGGGCCCAGTTATTAAAAAGATGAGATTTGTTTGTCTTTTCATTTTGCAGTTCGAGATAAAAAGTTTAAATATTACATAAAATAAAGTATAAGGTGGAGAATAAAGTAAACTCCTCTGGTCCATCAGAGCTCAACTTTAGTCTTGAAATGAGAGAGTTCAGTTCAGTTAGAGTTCATCTCAACATTTCATCTAAACAAAAAAAAACATGTCTAAGTGTTTCTTAATCCTCCATTTTTCTACTTCTGTCGAACACTTTGTAACTTTGGATTATTATTATTATAAAAATGATGATTATCACTTGACTAAAACGAAAACTCATAACTGCAGAGACTCTCAGAAACTGTATCTCTGAACTCCAAATGCCAGGTCTACGATCCGGGTCAGACACGTTCACAACAACAGGAACATTTCCTGAATTCGGTCGAGGAGCGGCGTCTGCGTAGAGCAGCAGGAGATGACGTATGAAATCTGCTTAATAAATCAGGTTTTGTTGTCTATAGCACGATATTGAAGATGGCGGGAGAAGGAGCTACTGCCTCAGCTGAGTTGACGTCTTCATCTGCGTCTTCTACATGTTTGACTCGTCTGTTTCATCCTGAGATTGAATAGAGATGAATTATTCTAGTTTCATGTCCTTTGCTTGTTAGCAACGTCATCAAGACACCCACTCGCTCGCTGTGACAATTTCCTGCTGTTCTCTCACATGCGGCTCACTCGGATATTTTCCAGACATTTTACGAGGGAGCCGGCAGGAAAAGTTTCGTAAAATGTCAGGAGCAACATTTGCCTTCTCCGGAAACATTCAATGAAAATGTCTGGGCTCGCATGTGTGAAAGCATCTTTAGAAGACGAGGAAGATCTAGAAAGTAGTAGTATTATAATATAGCATAATAGTATTTCTCAAGAGATGCATATGAGAATAAGCTAATAGGTCCTTCGTTGACCCTTTCAGACCAAAGCTGATTCTTTCTAACGATCGAATCCTCTCCTCTGCTGTTTCCACGCTAATGTCACCACATCCAAACCTTCAGCTGCGTCGAGTAAGAATCCAAACCAACCACAAGAAAAACGAGTGAGTAACTTTGAAGGGGTGAATTATTACAACCTACTTCCTCCGTGACCTTTTCGTGCACTTCCCGCTCGGTCCCGTCCCCCTCACCTCTCTCCAGCCAGCTCATTTCGGAGGCCCCCAGGCCTGGTGTACGAACTCTGACCTCTGAACTGAAAAGGGAGAGGCTTACGCAGCCGGGCCGATGGGAAATCCAACACCGACATCCTCCGATACAATTTTCACCTCCTCCCCTCCCTCTGCGCTCGCTAATCCACCAAACACACCTATGGTTAAGACTTTCAGAGTCAGATGGGAGTCGCCGACCTCTCCATATCTTCTTATACGACAAGAAATCTATTTTATACACTTGAACAAGGTCAAATTCTACATCCGCAGCCATATTTAGATGTTTGTTTATATATCCTTCCTGTCTTCGTCTGACAAATCCAGGTGATGTGTGCGTCCCGTCCTCAGGATTTCAGCAATGAGGCAGAAATAATGCCTTAAAGCATCTTCTGTCTCCGGGCCTCTTTGCAAAAACATTTTCAAGTACCTGAGTTAAGTCCTGTTGGTTTTAAGCCGGTTGTTCCAGGTCAGTTCCTTAAGAAGCAACATAAACAAAGAGAAAGTGGAGGCCGAACAATGTCAAGTATGTCTGCGTCCTGAAGAGACAACAGCAGAGGAGACTACAGGCTTTTAACAAATTATCACCTCCAGCAAGGAGGTTACGTTTCCACCCCCGTCCGTTTGTTTGTTTATCGGCAGGATTACGTCAAAAATGCAGAACCAGTTTCCACGAAACCAAGAAAGAGGAATTAAATCAGTGAATTTATAATCACTTGCTTTAACATTTACTTTTACATTTTCACTGAATGAGTGGGAGTCTGGATGCTTCTTTACTTGTGCAGTGATCAGGAAAAGGTCATTCCAAAATTCAGCCCTAATAATGATTGCATGAGTGAGACTACATTTTTAACAATTTAATTATATCTCCAATGTTCAGCACAAGTTAACTTCATAAGTAAATTCTCAGAAAACCCCCTGAGGCTGCAGGGATGATGTGAAACCGGCACGGAGCCACGGTTACACCTGCAGGTCCCAAAGCACGATGGGAGGGACATGAGGTCATCGGGCCACGTACCACGGCTGGATTCACATTTGTATTTCGCTGTGATTAAGGGAAAGAGAACACCTGCAGTATTCCAGGGGAATGCCCCCCCGATGGCCGAGGCTTCAGTCTTATTAAAAGGCTACGGACCATGTCTCCGTTATCAAGTGGGTCCGCAAAATTACATTTTTCCATTTCTCGGTAGCGGCCACATTATGCTTGAGAGAATTTGGCTTTGTTGGAGGTTTCAATGAACCACGGGTCATAAAACATCACAAAAAAAGATGAAGCACAGTCTAAATTAATGTAAAAAAAAAAAAAAGGGCTCATGAGGTTTTTCCACGACTGCTGCCACGGTGACGGTGAAACCTGCTAAACTACCTCACATGTGCACTTTGAATGAACGTACGGTGCAGCCTCCGCTCCTCGGCCCGACACATGGCGCGCACAACCACACATCAACCGATTGTTCTGCTCCTTTTTTCTTTTCGGTTTCCTTTTATGACACGTTTTTCATGCTTTGCCACACATGCACTGAGGTTTGACAGACTTTATGGGCCATATATTTCCAGTGCAATTTGTCTTTGGAGCAAAAGTGACATTCGGGAACATTCAGGGGCCGACAGCCTCATAAAGTGCCCGGCTTCTATTTCTCCCTGTAACCGGGGCCCTGACTCAGATTAACCTTCACCTCCGTCTCCACTTACCTGAGATCCGAGTTGCATAATCATGATCATTTACATTTACACATAATTTACACGCTTGTTTGAATTGAAGTCGGGCCGTGGTGGAGGTCTGGGCTGTACTGAGTGTCGTAGTTTTAAAGGAGATGCTGTTGGAATATAAACTGGTGTCAGACTGCGCCACATTCTATTTAAAATCTCTCCCCTCGTTAGGCACCGACCTGTTTAAACCTTTATCCTTTTCAGCTTTCAATCTCCGAGTAAAAGATTCGACAGAGGAATAAAAAAAAATGATTTGCAGATTCCGCCGCCTGCTACCGCCCTGTCAGCGAGCATCAGGATTCCTGCGAGTGAGGAATCCCATTAGCATTTGAAATAAAACTCTCCGTCAGAATAGAGAAATGAACGGTATGTCGGGAGGAGTGCGATGAGACGGGATGCGAGAGGTGGCGGTGAAGGGAATGTCAAGGAGGGAAACCTGCCTGTCATCGTCAGGAAGTGGGAGTCGAGGTTTGCGGGGGGGGGGGGTGCAGCAGGAATGAGGGTTTTGAGAAACAATGGCAGTGAACATGAAGCACTTGTTGCATCCAGTGCTTTGGCCTCGGGACCGAACCAACTCCGAGGGAAGTGGAGCTCAGATCTGAAACACGTAAGTAGAGAACACGTCAAAGTTATTTCCGACATCAGGTATGGGAGAGGGAACAAAGCTCCTCTCTGTCTGAGCAGGTGAACTTAGCACCTTTCATACATGACTCCCATCATCGTCCTCTTCTATTTTCATCCTGTTCTCTCATGGCAATAATTAAAACTCAACTTGCGACCACACGTGACTTTAACAGACTTTATTTCAGAGCCAACAGTGTGGTTGAGGCGACGCTGTCACAAAACAATGAGGCTTCTATCCAGTGGATGAATGTATGTGTTACAGTGTAGCTTTGATTTGATTTAAACAGGCACCTTCTGTGTAGGTTTCATTTTTATCAGTTAATAATTATATATAATCACAAGTTCAATCGAGCTGCACCAAACTTCACACGCTCTTAGATGTAAGATCCCTAAATGTGTTTCGTAGAAAACATAAAACATAAGCTCAAACAGATCTTAAAACGGAGGGAAAGTTCCATGAAAATATAAAGTATAATAAATCACAACCACAGCACGTGTCAGTAATTTAAAAAAGCTTTTTAATAAGATCATGATTTAAGAAACGTTTTAAAAGACACTGAAGACGTTGGATCGTTTGGAGGCTCGACAGCGAAGGCCTGGTTGCCCCTGGTTACCAGCCGTGATCTGCAGATAACCAGCAGACGACTGCTAGATGTAGATATATTATTATACACAATCTGAGCATTAGAATCGATTTTCTTCATTCAGATTTGGAGCAGATTCAGCAGTTAGTAGCAGGAGCTGGGAGGATGCACGGATGATGGAGACTTTGCTTTGGGTTAGCTGAAAAGCTCCGATGGGGAGATGCTTAGAAATAAATGCTGGTATTAAAAGCCGAATAATCGATGATGCTTGGGTTGTTTCACGAGTGAGCAGCGAGGGGAGTGGATTTCCAGCCCAACACGGGAGGATGAGGACGAATTAAAGACGAATAGATAATAGAAAATAAATCCAGAAGAGTGATGAAGCTGACTGAGCTGAGGGGAGGAGAGCGTCTCTGCCTTTTAATGCAAAACATCTGGTTCAGTTCGGAGGAAGCTCTGGTTTGTGTGTGTGTGTGTGAGATCTGGAAGAGGAAAGAAAAAAAGCAAAGAGGGAAAAGATAGAGGCTGTAAACTGAGGGATTGTGTGTGTGTGTGTGGGGGGGGGGGGGGGGGGGGGGTTTCGAGGGCCCCGCTCAGGAGCCATGAATCAGAAACGGAGAGGGCTCCTGGAAGGTTTCCCCTCTCACTCTGTCAGGAGAACACATTCCACATGGTGGCTAATTTCTCTAATTATCTTTCACGTGAAATGGCTGCCAGATGACACCAACAGGAAATCAACACTCCCCCGACAGCGTTATCACTTCCACGTATACGTTTTCACGACCTCGGCAGTAACCCCTCCGAGATCAGAACCTAATCAAAACGGCATTAGGAGCCGTGATCCGCTCCGTGTTCCTGCGGCAGGTCTGCGGATCGTCAGGCGTTTCGTGATTTCTGGTGTAATTACAGCACTGATGAGCTTTAAATACGTGACACAAAGTGGAATGTGGAGCACGGATCTCCGGCGAGGCCCAGCAGAGCCCTCAGGAAACCACATTTATAAATCCCCAGGAGCAAGATTTTTTGTTTTCATCCAAACTAAAATGCAAGATACGCAGCAGAATTTATGGAATAGCATGGACGAGAACGCAAATGAAAACATAACCTCCTTGGCCCCCCTTGACAGTTCTCTTATGAAGCCACGCTTTTTTTAAATCGTCTGACTCCTAAAAAGGCCTGATTTCTTTCATCAAGATCCATGAATTAATCCCAGGGAATTTGGAAAAATTACTTAATCCACCCCCTGATAGTTAACGGGTTCTTTCCTGACTCGTACTACATATTTCCACCAAGTTTTCTGGTAATCCATTTAGTAATTTTTGTGTCATCCTGCAAACCAACGAATAAACGCAAATGCAGAACATCGTAGGCAGATGTTCTGCTTATGAAACGACACTTTTAAATCCCCCAAATCCTGATTTCTATTTGGATCTGCACCAAATTACAAAGACTCATACGTCTGATTTCTTTTTAATTCCCTCATATATTGGCGTTAATACCCCCCACAAATTCCCTATCTCACAATGTTAAGGAAAGTGACAAATAATCTGCCCCTTTGTCCAAAACCCCTCATTAGTTTTTGCGTAATCCTTCTGAAAAACATACAAACAAACCGAGATGGGTGAAAACAACATTCCCTCACTCCTGCAGAATCGTCCTCTCCTGAAACACGCAGCACCTGCATCTCTCTGCGAAGGTGTTTGGTGGAAATGAAGAGAGATTTATATATTTCCCGTGAACATTTATCAGCAGAGACGCACGGAGGAATGCCTGCTCGCTGGAAATAACTCAATCTGAAACCACTCGGAGAGAGAAGACAGGTGCTTCTCTCCAACAAATATGCCAAAGTACTTTTACTGCGGGGTCGGGACCTCATGAGGGTCAGAGCCGTGTTTTTCTAAAATGTGCCTGCCTGGACTGGAGCAGGAGTTTCTGGATACTGGGCAGTTGCGGGCCCTGTCTGCTCAGCAGCTGTTTGGGATCAGATGCGAGTCCTGTGTGTCCATGTGAGGCTCAGCAAACCCCGCGATTAGTCCCAGTAGAACCGAGACCGCCGGTGCATTCCAGCAACTTGATCTCATGCGATTTCATCACCAGTGGGGGGTAGACGGACGTCAGAGGGGTCTCATCTGGAAAATTATAATTGTTTATCCACCCTAGCGTTCGCATTAACGTTTGGGCTTTTCCACACTGGAGATGGAAATGTCCGGACTGGAAGAGGCTCTGAAAGAAGTCAGTGTTCTGCATCAGCGGCTGTGAAACTGACGTGATGAATATCCACAGCGTAAAAGGCTCTTTTAGGAAATTATATAAGAATGTGGGAACTTTTCGGATCATATGAACGTAACTTTACAGTTTCTGATGTCTCAGGAGCTGAAATGAGCATAATTGAAGTTTTAATTAATATTTAGTGGAGGTGGATGGTTCAAATTCACTGAATATCTCGAAAGCACAAATTAAATTGTGCAAACAAGCAAATGACGGTGAATTAAGAGGGGAGATGGGGAAATGATGCTGTTTAATTCAAAGAAATAAATATATAAACTAATTAAGAGGAGAACACAGTTTTCAATTGTTTAATTAAGGTTAAACAAAATTAAACCATAGCTGACTTTTTTCTATTTTCAATACCTCTGCTTGGAGTGAATCCAAACAAATATTCTCTAAAGTTGCTTCCAGTCTCTTTCTCTGGATCCTTTCTGGAACTTTTCTTTCGTAAAATGTCAGGAGCAAGCAAGTGGGTGTATTGATGACGTTTCTATCAAAAAGAAAGCAAATGGATCCAGATGAAAAAGAGGGTGTCACACACGTAGAAGACTTGGACGTTAGTTTGGAAAGACGATGAAACTTGAAAACTTTTGGTGATGAAGGCTGATGCCAGCGTCGACGAGCCGTAAACAAAAACACGTGTCATTTTAGGTTTGGTCAGGTGTCATGATGATGATTGACAGCTGAGATAGACACGTGATTGGTTGAACACGTGTATCGGCGGGACCTCGACACTGTCACCACAAGATGGCAGCTTTCATATCCAGGATATTTTTGCCTTGTTTCTGGATAGTGGGAGAACCTCCATCTTTAGTTCAGATTTCAGCTGATAGTTTCCTCAGTGTCTCCTACTGAAAACTTACTGACTTTATTTAACGAAACTTCACTTTCCAAGGTCAAGAGTGAAATTTCCACTTTACCAACAATCTAAACTTTTCTTAGATGTGGAAAAAACCTCAGTTCTGTGGTTTCGGCCAAAAACAACTTTCAACAAACCCCGATCCGACTATTTCTGTCCTCGCAGCAGCTGTGACTCGCAGAGAAAAATGTAAATACCTCAACTCACATCGGCGGCTAATTCCTGTAAAAGTATCTGTGGCACCATGAAGAACTGCTCACATTAGCACATGAGTAGCAAGTTCGCTTTGGACTCTTGACTCTTGTGTTTATTCGTCTTCGCAGCGACACGGACTGAAGATTTATAGCCGCAAACATTTGGAGCAGGTGTTGCCTCGACCCCACTTCACTTCCCCTCGTCTCTCTTTTCCTCCCGTTTAATAATCTGCCTGCCCTCAACTCAGCCCCAATCATTACAGGCAGAAAGAAACTGAAGACTCAATATCCTTCATTTTTGATGAATTCTACCTTATTAAAATAGTTTTTCTGGATTTTCTGATGTATACAAGACGTTCTCATAATTCCAGATCTACGCCAAATGGCCCGTGTCCCGTGCTTCCACCGAGTTTCATGGAAATCAGTCGAGCAGTTTAATCCTGTTGATAAACAAACAATCAGACTTCTGAGTCTGGGATTCATCAGCGTAAGCGAAGTTACCGATTCACGACAACCGGCGCGCTCACGACAACGACCACTGACTCTCCAGTTCGGGGTTCTGCGTACCGAGTCCAGCTTCACAGAACCTTGAGTAAACAGCTCTGTGTGCAGCAGGGGAGGCTTCAGGGTTCTGTGGACCGACCCAGCTCAACTACTGCAGGTCACAGGCTCAGAAAGAAAACTGCAACCACAAAGATGGGAAATAGAAAAGATAAGGAGGAGGAATGAGGGAAGTAGGAAAGGAGAAGTGGAGAGAGGGAGGATAGTGAGGAGCAGATATGGGAATCTGAAAGCCCTTGAATGCTGAGCGCAGCTGCAGAATGGCATTTCATTGGGATCTGTCAGCTCAGCCCTGATTGGCCTGACATTGCTAATCCCTCCAGATGTTCAGCATTAACTGATGAGTGCGTGACTGTGTCGTGCGGGAGGAAACGGGGAGGGGGTCTGAGGCCGCCATGGCCGGCGGGCCCAGGGTAAACAGGGCCTCTCAGGGACCACTGTCCGTGGGATTTAGGGAGATTTGGAGGACAGGATGATCCAGCATCCGGGAATTAGGTGGCACAGAGCGCAGATTGTGTCAACAGTTTGGGACCGAGGCTGCACCAGCGAGTCCCCGTTCCCCCGCGTCCACATTTTAGAGATGTTTGTTTGCTCACGTTTAAGAAATGTCAGGATCTGGTTCAGGCAGCCTGGGAAAAAGTGCTTAAAACTGCAAATTCAATACAGTTCCCATACATATGTGCGGTATTTGTATGTATCCTGTCCAATCAACGACTTGAACTGATTCATACAAGTGCTCACGTGATGGATAATGATTGGTGCAGGGCAACGATATGAATCACAGGTCATGTAAGCGTCTGTAGCAGAGTGACCTCGGTGAAGTGATCAGTGCAAGATGGCAGAGTTTATATCGAGGATGAGGAAGTCTCCAAAAGCCTGGTTCACACGACGACACGTGTTTCTTGACAGTCGCCAAGTTTTATAAAAAATGCAGACAAAAGCCCTGATTGCAATCCTGGACAGTTTGAGGAAAGTTATGTGTTTTCTGAACATTGCAGCATTGAAATTATCAACCTGAGTATGAACTGAATACGTCTATTTTAATGTAACCTAACCACAGGGGGGGGGGGGGGGGGTGCATACAAGCAGAGGCATCATTTTAAAGGGGGAGGTAACAGCAGATATCTTGATTTTTGTAAAACACGTGTCCAGAAAGTATTATATCATGTTGTCGGGCCTAAAAGTTGAAGCCACGTCAGGAGAATGGTTTGTTATAGAGAGAGTGTCTAACCCAGTGTATAGTCTAGACAGCTTGCTGTGCATATTCCACCAATATATATATATATAAGCGTCTCATTATTCAGTGGAGATGTTTATGGAAGCAGAGTCACACACTGTGAATATACTGAGATTAAACTGCGTCGCCTTCGTGTCGGACTCGGGGGTGAAACGTGAAGGTCGGCAGAGAGCGGTCATGGTCATTGTTCTGGAGACGTAACCTCGGCAGCCCCCGCTTGTTTTAAGCAACAGACTTCATATGGCGGCCGTGACAGCTCTGCCTCGCTGCCTTTCTCCCCCCGACAAAATAGATGAGCAGAATGGAAGCAGCTGCACTCGGGCCCCTGTGGGATCCATGCCGAAATGAAACTATCAAATGCCTCCGGACCGAGGACAGATTTCTTAATGTGTGAAAGCTGCGCTGTGTTCACAGACATGTTTTGTCTGCACTTTTGGACTTTGTTAATACAAAGGCTTTCTCTCCTCTTTTCTTCATACTGGCGTGGGGGGGGGGGGGGGGTTATTAAGTAAAATGGAGCTGGAGGGGGTGTGTTGGTCGTTCTGTTTGGAAATAACTGGTTAAAATCTGCAAAGCCGACATGGTGCTGGTTGGATGGGGAGAGAGGGTGAAAAGGTGGGTATAGCTGGGGGCGGGCGGGGGGGGGGTTTATTTTCCGAATGAGCTGGCGGGCTTCCGGCTCCCCCCCCCCCCCGTCTGAAATCCCGCCACAATTACTCTATTAGCATGCTCAGCTGTGCCTCTGTTTTTCTTTATTCAAGCAACTCATCACAACTGACAAGGCACATGAGGCCGTCAGCAAAGGAGCCTGTCAGAGCCCCATTGTGGTCCTCAGCCCCCCGACCGCCCCGCTTTCCATGCAGCCATTGACTCTCAGCTGTGGACGGGATCCAAGGAAAGAGCCAGAGGCATCATGGGAGAGCCGCGAGTGCACTTGTGTCTCCCCGGTTGGGATTGACAAAAACTCTGGCTGAGAGGATAAATCCCCAGCGGATAATGAAAACTGCACTTTACCTAAAATCTGCTTTCAGAAAGGAAGAAAAGAATATTTAGATATTTTTTTTACATGCCTCGCTATGATTTATTAGCATCTACATATGATAAATAAGTCGGGGGGGGCGCTGTCAGGATTATATTTCATAGTACGCACATGCGAACAAACAGCCTGATTCACTCCAAGCGCTTATTTTTCCACCTTTTTATTGTGGTTTAGCTCAGGGGCGCCTGTATAACTACGACTGGTAATAACACACAGTAAAAGCACCAACGTCCACAGGAGCATAAACAATGTTAAAAAACATGCAGGGAAAATGTTGGTGGAGTGAACTTATTTTTTTTTTACCACAGAAACCCACAGTTGCATCTTATTATATTAAACTATGTTGAATATACAGTAGCTCAGGGGAACACGCAGTAAAAGTTGGAAGAGCAAACAGTCGGTTAACGACCAAATGAAAACCAAACCAAGGTTCTACAAAACAACAATCAGGAAGCTCATTGCACCATGAAGTTGTGTGGGTCTGATGATTCAACCAGGCCTCTTACTTCAGTGTCAACACTACAACTTACACATATTTAAAGATAACAATACGTTTCATTTCATTTCTAGTTGGTTTATTAGAAAACATAATTTAGCTTGTATGTCTGCACCAAACTAGACGATAGACTCTTTCAACCATTAAGTCTCTGGACAGTTTTATGCATCTGACAGGAGGAACATTTTTATTTCGAAAACCAAAGTCCATTGGAGGTGGAGGAGTGTAAATTGTAGATTTCATGGAACGCTGACAGGCGCCGGCACAATCTCTCCTATGACGAACAGCACATCTGATCAAAAACATCCATCCGGGGTCGTGTTGAAAAAACTCACCTGACAGAGGAGCGGCTTTTTAAAAACAGCCTCACGTTTTTGGAAACATGCTGAACGTGGTTTTGCAACAAGAATCATTTTCCACGGGTGTCCTCGCTCTCGATTCACCGTGAGGAATCGTGTTTGTCCGTCGCTGAATCGGAGCGAAGCTGTAACATGTCTTCTCCACTTAAACGTCTTTTTCTCTGTAAAAACCTAAACAACCTGCACTAGTACCAGTACGTTGTAATCATGGGTGTGATGGTGATGTGATTGGCCGACGGACACACCTGATGTTATTTCAAAAGCATCAAATAACTAATTAAAAACAAACTTAATAGAAACATGAACCAAAAATGACCTAATGCATCTTTAAGGAACAAATATATGACATTTACTTTGACTTTTTAGTTTGGTCCAAGTCCCATCCACTAACATGGAGGAGGCTGGGTCTATTTACCACGGCTGCAGCCGGTGTTCACTTTTTGCAATTGCACCTTTAAAATGTCTTTTTGTTTAAAGCACGCAGGACTAACTGAAAGAAAAGATAAACAAGAAAGAGTCAAGATCCATTCAAATTCCTCTTTATTCATTTACTGAAACATAATCAGACACATACGTGTGTGTGTGTGTGTGTGTGTGTGTGTGTGTGTTTTGCAGACTGTCGTAGATTTTGTGTTAGTTGTTTCAAAAGGGCACCACCTGCTTGTGTACCTTTTGTTTCTTTACAGTGTTGTATGTACGGGTGTGGTGAGGGCCACCATCTGGTATCTAGTCACAATATAGTGTGTGTGTGTCTGTGTGCGTGTGTAGTTTATGTGTTGATGACCCCGTGATTAAGATATAAAATAATGGTGACGTGTAAACATACCGTTCCACGTTTGTTTGTGTGTGTGTGTGTGTGCTTGTGCTTAAAGGGTTATACAGCTCTATATTTCCACGGCGCTGACAGCTGATGAGGCCTGTTTCCTCTGTTGTTGTTGTCGTTATGGAGAGGAGTTCACCTCTCGTGCGTTTTTCGCTGTAAAATCACTTTTGTCTCCGCACAGTAGGAAATGCTTCTGACAACTGCGGAGCCCGGAGGAAGAAACCGAACACCGAGCGGCTCCGCGGAGGCTAAATCCACGATAGGCGTCTTTTATTTGGGAGCAATAATGGGACGGGCGGCATGAACGTGACTTGTCAAACGTTCAGAGCAGAGAGGCAGATAACTACAGGCTTTAGTTTGGATCAAACATCACAGGTCGCGGAGGAAAAACAGCAGATCGTGCTCTGTTTTACTTTGTAATTCTCTTATGAAAAAGAGCTGCACAAGTATAATTGTTATTATTATAAGTATCGCTTGTACGGCGGCGGTTTTGGTTGCATTGTTGCCTACTGCACACATCCTCACGGTATAAATGTAACCTGGCTTCTTACATGTTCGGGCATTTATGTTTCAGTCCCAGTCTGAACGGTTCAGTGCACGAATCTACTTTTCCTACTTTTGCAGTTTTTTATCCAGAATTTTGTTACAAATAAAATAAATACAAAATCATTCTGCTTGTCAACATCAGGCACGAGCATTGGATTTGATGAGGTTTCAATTTGTGTGCAGACAGATCCAGGAGTTTTCTTTTATCACTTTATTTAACATTGAAAGATTTTTGACAACAAAGCAATGTGGATTTAAAAATGGGCTAAAATGACAAGTGAACTGAGAAAAAACTACTTTATTTTATTTCATTTAGCTTTTTATTAGCAGCCATGTGACAAAAACTGTTTCATATTTTCGGTTTCTGGTACATAACCTGAACAAGACAAAATAATAATAAAAAAACAACTGGAAGGAAAAGTAGAATTGAAGTTACGCAGATATCTCCCATGCAAAACTCTTTTTATAAAGTCAATCCACATCAACATACTCTTTTAGGTGCATTCTGGGGGAATATCTCCACTTCTCCATAACATACATTTGATGAACAATGTCCAGGAGCTTAGGTCTTCAGCCACTTACAAGAGTAAGGAGTAAAGCTTTTGTGACATATTATAAGTCAACTACAACGTGCCTGAATGTTGCTGTTCCTTAAAGGCAAACACATACATGCAAAAACACACTTACATTGCAGAAGTTTGGCCTATCAGTCTCGTCCGTGAGCCGCTTACGTTCCTCCAACTGCAGTATTTTGTCAAAAAAAAGCATGAAAAATAACTGCACGCAACCACAACCATGACCTTAGCATGTATAAAGTATGGACTTCATCACAGTTTACAAAGCATGACAGCACATAAAGTGTCCACAACGAAAAGACAAATGTGGTGTTAGCCCCGGCCGCGCGGAGCAACCGCTGCTCCTAACCTTATATGCTCATGCATTCTAGCAGGTTCAGAGCAGCGTGGCAGTGTGTTGGTGGTTTGTGTTGCAGCCTCCAGTGACTTAAATGCTCGATTTAACTCTTACATCATTAGCTGGAGCCAGGCAAAGTTTAAAGTTGAAATGGAAATTGAGCAATCTCGACATGCACAGTATTCATTAATGTGACAAGCTGATAAAATGCCAGCGGGGCATGCGCTGGCTGACGAGCAACACTCGCTGCATTCCGACTGCGTTAATTAACTGCGCCCGCAACAGAGGGCCGGTGGCAAGCGCGGCAAAAACGGCGGAGCCAGTCGCTGCAGCGGAGCCACAATGTGGCATGTGAGGCACCATCAACACCTCCCTAAGTACAACCTCTAGCTAAGAAATAAATAACATGGCTGTCTTTCCTCGTGGCAGGGCCAAACATGCTGGTTTTGGACGGGGTTCAATGGGGCTTTGATTCTGAAAAGAAAAAACTTTGGGAAGTGAAACAAAATCACCATTTACAACCTCTGACGGCCGGCCGCTCCTTTTTTTTCTTCTTCTTCTTCTTCTTCTTTTTCATGTTTTCGCTCCCCATGCCATTCAAAAAGCTCTCGTTGGGGAAACTGTCATCTTGAGCCTCAAAGCGCTGCAAGTGTCCAGGGCTCGTCAAGCTGGCTCCCACCGCTGACATGTGTTCGCTCGGAGCCGGAGTAACACGTCCTCCCAGAGGAAGGGAAGTGGAGGCCTGAGAAAGAAATACCTGGAGATACCCAGCACTTATGCAAGGATTAGGTTTGTTGACTTCAGTATAACTACAGAAATAATGAAAACTCCACTTTGGGGAGCCAATGAAGATATTTGTGAAAGCTGTTTTTTATAATTTACTTCAGAATATGGAGTTTTTCAAGCCAGGTCCTCAACACCAGACTTTCTTTAATGTGCATAGAAATGATCTTTTATAGTTATATGAAGTTTTATTTTAATCTACATTCATTAATACAACAAAACCGAGCTTCTCTTCTCTTAAACCTACATTTGTTTAAAAAGTATGTTTACGCTAAAATTAAACGTTCACAACAATAGACTGTATTTAAAGATGGGTGACGCTTTTCCACTGATCTCCACTGATTCTTATCGTTATCCGTTTCTGCATTAGAAATGTTGCAGAGCAGATTTAAACTGCAGCTTCCCAACATTTGCTCCCTGACGAGGAGTGAAAGGAGCCGGTCGGCGGCTCCGGTAACTAACTGCTGTTGACAGCAGAGGAGCAGCTTTCAGCAGCCTGTTGTCTCCAGACTGTCGCGCTGCTGATGACCTCAGTGACACCGCGTCACGCACACATGTGCTGTGCAAACACACACGGGTCCCACACGCTGTACACAAACACTATGTACAAAAACACGCACAGACACAAACCCTCTGGTGAAACTGTCGTAGTCAGTTATGAAAGACTGTGCATGTGTGTGTCCTGATCTGAATCCTTTATACTCTGATGATATTAAATTTCATATCAAAAACATTTAAAGTCTTGACACTGAAGATATAAACAATGAGGGACATAAACTTTGTCAGGAACTTGCCTGTATGCCAACATGGAAACCTGTATGACTGCTGTGTGTGTGTGTGTGGGATTGTATACGTGGGCCCACAACACAAACAGAGTTATGATTCTTCATAAATTTCAGGTGTCAGAATCTCATATGGATTTTTTTTTTAAACTTCCAACACCTCTGAATCGAGGGCCTCCGGACGTTTGGCTCGACCCTTGAAAAAACAAGGTGCAACAAACCTGTGATTCACTGTGTCATGTACGTTTTAGTGAAGCAGTTGTGGGCCTAATGAAATGGGGGGGGGGGGGGTATAGAGGTTACAGTTTGGAACCCCCTGGGCAAATTCCATATTTTGTTAAAAGTGAAAAGAAATAAATACAAGCCCTGCAGCGAGCAGACATTAAAGACGAGCTCATCCTCAGATATTAATGCACTGTGGGAAATGTTGCTTCACATCAGAGATGCACCGAAAAACGCCAACATCTTCCAGATTTAGTTTAGTTTGCGTCAGTGCTTCCTCTCTTTCATATTTAATACGCACTTTTCAAATCAAACAAATCCAGTCGGAGATATAAATCCAGTAACAGTTTGTTCCTCTGATATTTCCCACATTCACGTCCATCTGGGAACTTCTCATTTATCTTCGGCGGCGGTGACACAATGAAAACAGCTACATGTGGCGCGGCCCGCCACACACAGCAAGAGCGCCCAGCCGGTTTATTGGGAAAGGTGCTCCATTGAATTAACCAGCCGCTTTTGTTCCTAAACCAATATTACAAGACTATACAAGGGGTCAGGGGACGGCAGGCGCTCACCAAAGCCCGCTGTGGCGGTGGAGGGGCCTGCGGGCGGCTCCCCGTGAAAGCACGGAGTTTGGTTTAGGTCAAAAGAGAACTCCTGATCTGGAAATAACAGAACATTCCGGAGAGAGCACAGCTGTCCCCACCCAGCCTCCCAGCTGCTCGCGCTCACGTCTGTCTCTCCGACTGCCTGTCTGTCTGTCTGTCTTCCTCTCGCTGCTTGGAAGTGTTTACTTTACATCACACTGCTTCTGTCTGTCTTTCCGTCCGTATATATATATACCAACCTACTGTATCTGCTCGGGAGTTGAGTGACAGGAGTTTACGAAGGCCCCGCACCACAACTGTAACGCACAGTCCTGCCTGAAAATGACAACGTGGAGTTAACGCGACATTAACTGCGGTCGGGAAGTGGAAATTTGACATTTTGAGAAACACTGTCACTTTTCAGATTATGATGGAAACACGTGAATGTGGTTTGTTGCGGTAATTTATGATTTTTTTTTTTTTTCGAATTTAGCTTGACTTTGTGTTTCATGAGAGACGTTGATGGGTTTTTTTTTTGGAGCAAGCCCCTGGTGTCCGTCCTCGGTATTGCACTTTAAAGCACTTCCGCATTGGCTTCAATTTTCAGACCAAAAAAAAGTTTAACCTCCACTAGTTGCGTTACTCAAAATTTCAAGGTTGGTTCAACTTGACTCAACCGTCCTTCGTGAGCATAAATCTTGATAGTGCTGTCAAACTGCATATTTCAGATTAGTAAGATTTAAAATAAAATCCTTATCGTGATTAATACTGTAGCAGGTGCAGGTATTTAAAAAAAGAGTCCAAATTTGTATGATGTCCAATCACAGCCTATCAACAACAACTAGAGCCAGGAGGTGATTAGCTTAGCTTAGCTAGGTGGCTTTGTCTCATACTTAAATCTATTCAGCTCTGAGCTAACAGGCTAGCAATCTCAAGGGCCCATCGGCTGTCGTCCTGTCGACTAATTAGCTTCTCGGTGCACTGGCCAATATTTTGGGGCTTAACAGATATTCGGGCCAAGACTGACACACTTTACAGTTCGACTAGTTTCCTTTACCACACGAGTCAAACGTCTCTCCACACAGAAACTCAAACACACTTTGGTTTTGTTCAATCCATCGTTTGATAATTCTTTTATTTTTACTTCTCAGATGATTCCTTTCATTTTTTTTTTTGTAGTTTGTGTTTTTTTTAGGGGGGGGGGGGGGGTGGTGGAAGTGTTAATGGATATCCTTTTTCTGACTGCAACACCTTGACTTTGATGTTTTCTCATCCTTTAATTATAGTGAAGGGATTACTTCATCTTTTTAACTGGCGGCCGCGCAGCCAGCACCTCTCAGTGTTTTCCCGTAGGTGGCATTTTGGACATGAACTTGATAGTGTTCAGAGAAAACGCCCCGCAGGTCTGGACAGGCCTTGGCACGTACATATGTGCCCCATGAACTTTCTATGTGCATTATGCAAGAGCCAAGTGATGAGTTCCAAACAAAGTGAGGGGATGGAGGGTTTGATAAAACCCAAACGTGCGCCCTGATATCACGTGAGTGCTACTTGTGCGTCTGCGCTTCCAACTGTTAAAAGTCTTATCAACGCCGTCTCCCTCAGCAGAACCACAGTGTATAAAATTCTCCAGCCTTTGAACAAAGGGATGTTAATTAACGATTTGATCTCGGTGATGGTCCCACATCACACGGCTGGAGATAAGTTGGGAGACGGAAAGGCCCGGGGCCACAACATGTGGGTTTCCCCCTTGTTTGGTGCTGTCAGACGGGGGGGAAAGCATCAAAGCATCAGAGCCACGCTGTTATCTCAGCCTCTCCGAGGAGCTGTGGCAGATAGAGGAGGAAGTGGTTCAAGTGGTCTGAGGCGAGCGGGTTTCCACCACACACAGCATGGCACAGGTGCACGTGTACGTTGGAATGCACGTTGAAACCCATTCACACACACACACACACCACACACACACACACACACACACCCTCTCTATGCTCTGCTGAGGAGGATCTGGTGGGCGTGTATCATCGTCCAGGGCATCGCCGACAAAAACAAGATTCTGAAAAGCGTTAAACACCCAATGGGAAAAGTTTGAAAGGACAAAGGTGCAATAAGTTTTATTAATACAGCAATTTTTCAAGTGACAAGTTTTTCAAGTTTACAAGCAAATATCTCAAATTGAAAGTAGATATTAAAACGTCTAAATGGGAAAGATGCAAAGTATGAACTTACCTAATGAAACTGTTCTGTGTGATTTTGCACAGGCATGTTTGTTTTATACAACTGCACCCCCTCTGTGTGTTGTCTCTAAACATGCAATCACATTTATTGTATCTTGTCACAGGTTTATCTGGAGCACTGTGAACAAACTGTAGATTGGATACCGCTTTAGGAAGGAAAGTGTGATTTCATAAAAGTCTGGAGGACAGTTTTCATGTGTTTTATGCAGATGAGAATAAACAAGACGGAGAAATTTCATGAAGCCTGATGTTGAGAATCTGTTTGCAGAGCTTTTTCCCAAGTGGTGAAAATGAACCATATCAACCCCCCCCCCCCCCCCCCCCCCAAAGAGAAATGCAGAAATTAGAAAAATGGTCTTTTAATTCCTTCAAAATCTCCTGAAGATTAAGTAATTAGACGAAGCGTCCTGACAAATAATCAGTGATTGATTAAAGAGGGGTAGAGAGCTGTGGGCGTGCACCATCAAAAAGTAACTGGGATTAATGGTGAGGTACCTCGGCATTATGGTAAGCCGACTGCCCGAGAGGCAGCATCCCCGAGGAGGGAGAATGAAATAGGGGATTTGTCCACAGACACTAATCATTCCCAACTTAGAGCATTGGCACAAAAGGAAAGAATGTGTAAAGATCCCGGGGACACAAAGGATTGTGGTGATCAAAAGGAGAAATTAAGGGTGACTTCTTCCACTGAGCCATTGTCTGTGTGTTTCATGAAGTATCACTCTCAGCGGGAGGGGAGGGTGGGGGGGCATCAAGGATTTCTCGAATAAAAGAGCTTCTGCGCTTTTCTCTCTCACCTTTTAATCCACCACCTCGTCTCTCGCCAGGTTTTTTTTTTTGTCCCGCAAAACGGATCCCACTACGCTACAAAGTTGGCACGATGCACTGGATCCGTGTGTATCGAGGAGATTTCTAAATTCAACTTCAAAAAAGCAGAGGGCACGGGGGAGGACTGGGTGGGCTCGCTGCAGATGTGTGTATGTGTTTGAAGGGGTTTGGTTCATGTGTGTTTTGGGGAAGGCGGGTGGGTGGGTGGGGGTGTGGGTGGGGGGGCTCAGAGCCACCAGGATAATGACCATGACAGCCACCCAACAGACTCACCCCCCGCTGTCCTTTTAAGTCCTTGTTTAAGGTTTGGCTTCGGCACCCACTTTGAACCGCCACAATGATTCCGGATCACAGCGGAACTCCCAGGATTCCTCATCCCTGGATATGCGCAGGGCCCAAGCGGCTTTTGGCTGCACGGTCTTGTCCTTCTGACCGGTGGACAAAAAAGGGTTGATTCCCTCTCAACTCGATTAGCCACCCGTTACATTCCGAGACGCGCTCAGATCTCGCACCTGCTTTACGATCAGCTGACAGCAAAAAAAATCCAATTTGTTCTTATTCATGGTATTAAAGCAAAACTGCTGACTCAGCTGCAAATGTATTGTATTAATATAAAGATGGACGACTTCGACCAATCGTGACACTTCACCCTGTTTTTCATAACATCAAATAAATAATTAAAATCAAACTTAATAATTGAACATACATCAGTGTGGTAAGAACTACCTCAAATGACAGAAACCATCAGAAAAATGTATTTGATGTGTACTTAAGTTTTTGTGTGGTCATTTTCCCCTCTACTAACATGGAGGAGGTGGGTTTTATGATGTATACTGCAGCCAGCCACCAGGGGGCCATCAAGACACTTTGGTTTCACTTTTAGGGAGCTGTCTATGGTCTGTAGTTTCATAAAATTATTCTCCTACAGTAAATTACTTTGTTCTAGACCTAAAAAAAGTGAAAAATATCTATTGTGCCCCCCCCCCCCCCCCCCCCCCCCCACATGACCACAACTGGGATACTTTGGTTCTTTTGATTTTCCTGTATTACTTGTGACCTGTGACCCCCCCCCCCCCCCCCCCCCCAGTTCCATAAGAACGTGTTAGTGTCGACTCTCCTGGTCAAATAAAGTGCGAGATAACAAACGCAGTAAGAATATATCCACATGGGAAATGTCTGCACATCCAATTCTTATTTTGGCAACGTGTGCTTACGAAAACCATATGCTGAACGCTGGCTGGTGTCTCAGAGATACGTAGCATAAGAGAGTCTGGTGATCTCATACGAGTTTGTAACTTCCCAGATGCTCCTCTCCAAGTGGCCAAATCTGTTAGCATAACAATGTTCAAAATGTGACGACAACCGAGGGAATCTGCAAAAGTCCATCAAGGCCAGAAGAAGAAGACATTTTGTATCTGATGGGCTCGAGACAGAAACGTTGTCTTTGGCCTGTAGAGAAAAGTAAAACCCCTTTTTTTTTTGTTGGTACTAAAGATTTGCTGCATGTTTTTTCTGACTGTAACAAACCCAAATGTTGCTTCGTTGGTTTGGAGAAAATCTGTGATCTCCAGTTCGAGGTAGAGTCGATCTGCTGAAGCTAAGAAGCCGTTTAAGGGCATTGATGTTTTATAATTACACCTTTTATAATGAGCCTTTGCATTCGTCGTATCACTCAGTACTTGGATTATTGTTCTATACTTTAAAAACTTTAATTTCCTTTAATAACTAAAGAAGTTATCAGAGTATGAGCTGCACTGGTTGAAGTTAATTCCTCTTTTACAACAACATTAGCAGGTATATTTAAAACACGCACAAACTTGCTAAAAAGGCAAATTACTCCTTTCCCATTGCCAGTAGAGGAGTGTAGAGCCGTCTTTGCCAAATTCGTGCTTTCGTTTGTCATGTTTCCATCACTACCAATCAGAGCTGGAGCCGATTAAAAACCTGTGGTGACTGCTGAGTCATTTGATCCAGGAGGGAATGATGATTTTATCCATTCCCACTGCAGACAATAGTTAGATTTTATGGGTTTTGGACCATTGGAAAACGGGCTTAAGAAACTTAAAACAATAAATGCAATTTTTGCCACTCGGGGGCAGCAGAACAAGCCTCGGTCGACCAATAGACTCTGTCATCGTCTGCAGAGAGGTTGTTTGGTGAGAGCAGTGAGTGTGAATTAAAACAGTTAAAAGTTGGAGGCCATAGAAAGGAAAAACTTTAAGTTGAAGGACTCGATATGTTCTGCAGAGCTGAGGCACAGCATCACGTCAGGTGTTGGTTAATCCCTTCAGGCGCCTTTTCTCACCTTTCATATCGTCATTTGATCCTCGTTAGAAATCTGCTCTATGCCAAAAAAAAGAGACCAGGCCAGAATAGAAAAAAAACCCGTCACAACAACAAATAATATTGATTTCCACAGCAGCAGCTCCTCGCTGTGTTGCAGTGAGTCACGGTGTAATCATTTGTGAGCAGAGATGTAGGAAATCCCCCACATCGCTGCTTCTCGTCATGTAACAAATTGGCGTAATTGCCTTTGCGGTTGAATAGAAAATTGTGCCAGTGCCATGACTCTCAAACAAACACTTGTCTCTGTGGTGAGTTTTTCTTTTTTCATTCAAATTGTCGTGCACTAAAAAAAACCTCGGGGGGGGGGGGGGGGCGGCAGCAGAAGAATGTCAACCTTCGAGAAATTTTTTCGGTGTTCCACTGAGGATGCAATACGTGTGATGTAATATCCACCACCTATGAATAATGACTGTGAAGTGATAGAGCACAGACACGTCTACATGGGAACAGCAACATGTGCAAACTTGCATGAGCAAAATCACAAACACATAAAGAAGTAGAGACTAAGTTGGGATTCCCTCACGGTTAAACAATCGGTGTGTATGACTTAGTGGCATCTAGTGGTGCAGTTGCTTATTGCAGCCTATTGAACACCAACCCACCGAGGCCTTCAGATAACAGCCGGATTAGAACCAGTGATTCAAGATACATCAGCCGTTCTCAGACATGAACTCCGATACATGTCCAGGAGTTTGTCTTTTCACATATGAAGAACGCAGCTGAGGATTCTCTGTTCACTACAGCTACAGGAAAATGTTGCTCGCTGGGAATTTCCCAGACTTTTCCCTGCTGTATTCTCACATGGGCTCACTCTGACATTTTCTGGCAGGATTATTTCAAGTGATTTGCGGTCTCACATACAGGGAAATGTCTGAAAGCAGCTTCAGAGGCGCAGCACAGTGGAATCCATGGAAGAGGAGCTGCTTCTGATGTGTGTTCTGAGGTGTTTATACACTAATAAAAACACGATTATGACAAATGTAGTCAATATAAACCGATAGAGCCCCGCATATCCTGCACACTGGCCCTTTTAATCTTTGCTGATTTCAACAAAAGGAGCAGAGGAATTCGTTCCTGCCGTCTCCAGCCCTCTGGTTCTAAAATGGGCCCTCGACAAATTACTTCCAGCTTCAGACTGAGAGACGTTTCCTGCCTGTTTTGGATACAAACATGAACACAACCGAACTGGGTTTGCGAGAAAGGAGGAGAGCGATCCAACAAGAGAGACGCAGAGAAAAGAGATAATAAGGCCGAGGCTGATTTAAAAGGCTTAAATGTGAAGGGGGAGCTGTTGCCAAATCAGAGCAGGATGGTGATGGTGGTGTTGTTGAGGGCTTGATGCTGGGTTTAGCAGTGGACTGGTGGGGATTGCCACTGGATTATAGCTGCCACTATCAATCACAGGCAGCTAGAGGGTAGTCTTCAGTTCGGTACAACCACCCAGTAATATGGTGCAGGTGGGGGTTGAGTTGTCTGAAACGCTCCATCTGTCCCCGACGAAATCTCCTGCTACAACTTATACTGTAATACAGTAACTGGGCTGTTTGTCTTCAAGGGGAACTCTAGTGGTCCAGTATCATGCATCTATAAAGACGGGTACTCACGTTTAAACAGGAACGGCCAAACCCAACGCAGCAGAGAGGGTAAGGTATCCAGACTTTCAGCCCCTAACGTTGGGTCCTACATTTCCCACAATGCACCCAACAGGATCTTTGTGTCACTTGTCAAGAATCGAAAGTGTGAGTTGGAATCATAGACTTTAAATAAAGATGGTTGACGTGTCTCCACCTCATTTAGAGCCCGAACAGCTGAAACGAGGTCTCGCCGATGCACCCGTTCGACCAATCACGAGTCTGTCTTTCGCCTCAGCATGTATATTTCTGGATAGTGGGAGGAAGTGGAGATGTATCATCATCATTTACAGTCTATGATCTGGATCCAGAGGCCGAGGCCCAGAACCAACCTGGAAAACAAACACGTTAGCTTCACATTCACAGAACAACAATTTGAACCAAATACAAATTACAGTTTGCAAACATGCAGGATCCTCGAGGAGCTACAGTGAATGAGAGAGAAACTACTTTTTTTTCCAATTTCCTGCAGGTAAGATGCAGGTTTTAACCTGTTGCTCCGTCTGTGCTCCTGACACTGAAGGGGTTAACCTGCACTTCCTCCAGATCCCATCTCATCTGAAGAATTCATAACCTCCTGCACTTTTCTTTATTTTTCTGGAACGTCTATTAGATTACATTAGCTTTAGCTGTTCCTCTCTCCGCCAGTCACTTCCTGCCCTCGGGAGAAGTGAGCAGATAAGAGCCGACTCTCTCAAACATTCTTTTGTAGACACAAACTGAGCAAATTTCCCTTCAGCGCACCGTCTGCAAAACAAAACCCACAACCAAACAAAAGATAGCGGCTCAGAAAACAAACAGTGGTGGCGGTCGGGGACGGCGGTTGCTCCGGGCGGCGTGTGGTGGAGCTTTGTGACCCAACAGCGCGGGGAAGTGGGGATAAACAAAACAGACAATTTTCGGTTATCTCCGAGAACTCCATGAAACAAAACAATCCTCTCCACTCGCTGCCCCGTGCCCTTGAAAAGATTTGGAGAGATGTCCTGAGGAAATGCGATTTCCTCGTTGCGGGGAACAGCCCGGGAGCGTTCCGTCAGCAGGGCGGCTCCAGAGGGAGTTTACAATACGAGGAAAGAACACACCAGGCTGGAAATACAGAGGAGGACACGGTGTCCGTCCTCGCATCCTGCAAGAGACAAAGAGGACGAGAGGTTTCACTTCAAAGTTCACTGTTCATCCATCTGCAGTGAAAGGCGTTACTTTAAATGACGAGTATTAATAGCACATGTGGAAAGGAACAGATCAGCCAGGAGCACGTTTACTTCCATTCAGTCACACTTTATATCATCAATCGCTCCAGAACGTGTGTTTGACTAAACCTGGGCTGTTTGCAGCTCGTCTTTCTGAAACTGTAAAAGTGACCTGCAGTAAATTTAGCTGTTCGCCCGTTTATGAAGGTTCAGTGAAGCTCGACTCAGGAAGCAGAACCTGAGCTGGAGAATCAGTTGTTTGCTCCAGAGCGCTCGTCACATGTTTATTGATATTGAATGTATCACAAATCCAATTCGCACCAAATTTGACTCCTCGCTTCCTCGGGCCCTCGACAAAACAAACGTCACGTGTGAAGCCAATGAGATGAACGGTTCTTGAGATATGTGAGAGTCACATACAGACTTTTCTCGATTTATTAGACGGATCGATACTACTCATTAGTTTAGTTTATTTATCAGCGGGTTGGAAAAACACAACTGTTGAGCCAGAGTTAATAATATAGCTATTTTGAATCTGCAAATATTAAACACAATATTTAAATAGTAATACTTGTACTTATTACTATACAAATAATACAATAGTACAAATTTATTAACTAGTTTCCAAAAGCTTTCAGCCACATCTTACAGTTTTCTTCTGTAGATGGCGTCTGCTCATGTCAGTGTTATTCTCATGTTGCTCTCACATACATGTGCAGATTAAAGACATTTCATGAAGTTTGATGAAGTCAAGCAACTCAGGAAAAGGCCTCAGAGTTAATGATGAGATACAGTAAAGTTACTTCTCATAGAAGTGTAAAAAACACGTACGATTTAAATACAGACGTGTTTTCTGTGTTAGACAGTTGGAGCCTGCAGAAAACCCTCCTGGCTGCAGTTTGATGAATCCACCAGCAGGCGGCCCCTCGTCCCTCCTGTGTGATCGACTCTGATGTTAAAGTGTCGCCGGATTGTTTGGTCTCAAATGTGTTTCACTTTCTGCGTGAATATGAGCGACATCGCCACATATTTCCACATTTTTCATTTGTGTTTGTGTGAATCTTTGTGAGCTCCTTGTTTGCCGATGTGGAGACAAGTGACCCTGTGTGTGTGTGTGTGTGTGCAGCTGGTTGTGTTTTGTGTCTGCATTGTGTGTGTGTGTGTTGGGCATTAGGCCCTATCTATTTACAGAACGGGTATGTTTGGCCAATACTTCCTGACTTCCTTGCTCTTGGCAAACAGACAGACAGCCTCAGTCTGTGTATTGTTTCAGGACGCTGCAGATTGAAGGTACTTGAAAGAGACTCGGGCCTGCGTGTGTTTGATTTATGCGGCGTGTCTGTTTGATATCGATCATAAACGATAACACAGCTGAAGGAAGGAAAATGCATCTCCTGTCGAAGCTCCGCACTTTGAAGTCAAAGTTTTTTAAAAGAACAATGCTGGAAGGTACCGAGGCCTTTTCACTGACTTCACAGTTTATTCCATCAGGCTGAATCTTTATGTTTTGGATTTTCCAGACTCTATTTAACTCTCCATTTATTTCCCGTGTCAGAGAAAAAGTGTCAAACACGTATGTTACTGACATGTGTCACTACTTTGTCCAAACACTCTTCTGCAGTTCAGTGGTGTCGCGGACACGTGATCAGCTTTTCTATCAATGAGCACATGTGCCCCTCCGTTTGCATTTCCTGTCACCATACTGCCCTCTGCTGCCGCTCCCAGAGTTTGCAGAGAAAAGTTCAGGAGCGTTCCTCACAGTTTCCTTCTTCTGCTGTTTGTGATATATTTAAAGTTTGTAGAGGCAAAGTAAAATGGTCATCGCTGATATTCTTGGGCCAAAGGGATTTTAAATGTGACCAGGATGATGTTTGATTCCTCACACACGTGTCTTTCTGGGTTGGAAAAGACTTTAAATCAATATTGAGATCATCACAAGGAAACTTGGACTTTACTTTATGATGCAGACTCACCAAAACTATCAGAACATGGAAATAAATGTTGTTTTTACATTTTATTTAATTGTTATGCATTTGACGTTTACTTCAGTTCACATACTCAAGTTCCACTGAAACAATAAAGTAACAAAGAAACAAAACTAAATTGAGCAAAACAAATTCAAGTTATTTAAAGAGTTTTTTAATGGCTGATGAAAAAACACAAATATACATTTCTTCATAGTTTTACTTTTTATTAATCTCTACTTTCGTTTTTATTGTGAAACCTTGGCCAAATTCAGTTTAAAATCCCTGAGTGCTTTATGTAGTCGGCTGTGACCTCTGTGCCTAAGACCTCCTGTCAAATATATCTGATAAATACAGTTTGTTGTTGCTTCATCTGATCTGACAGATCAATAGTCGATCAGAAATCTAGACGTGGTTTCACGACTGTTGATATAAACGTGTCTGAGATCCTGTGGAACTCCAGCGACAGACAGCGTCAGTGTGTTCAGACGGATCCGATCTGATGTGTGTTTGCCTTCACACTCAGAGTCCAGACACCACGGACAGGAAATTAAATGTTTTACACTCTGCAGTTAAAATTTATGATGTGGAGTTTGTGCACAGAGTCGTGTGTTATGGCCTCGTTCTGGACACTCGCATGACTCCACTCTGAGGAGGAGGAGGAGGAGGAGGAGGAGGAGGGTGAAAACCTCCATGTAGGGATTTCATTTTTTAAACTAAATCACTAACAAACTCTGACAAGATGATATCAGGTAGTGAAGTTTTAAAGTTATGAGCCAGGACGTTTACTAAAGAGCTGCTGCTGAGGATGCTTGGTTTTTGAAAAGAGTCAGTGATGAATTTCCTGGAGAACATTTTTCCCAGAAAGGCCTCCGAGCGACTCGGGGTGAAATCATCCAGTTCCTGTTGAGGTTTTTATTTATTTTTCTCATCAGCAGACATAGTTGAGACAACTTGTGTTTTATGAGCCAAAAAAAAAAGTCTCTGACACTCGATATAATTCTGTTCAGCTGCGCTCTCTAGTAGTTATCACTCTGAGCTGTCCCAACAAAAATCTGAGGAATTTATCCAAGGGGTGTGTGTGTGTGTGTGTGTGTGTGTGTGTGTGTGTGTGTGTGTGTGTGTGTGTGTGTGTGTGTGTGTGTGTGTGTGTGTGTCTCCACTGAGAGCCAAAGCTTTGACTGCAGCTGACAAATAAATGTGTCAAAACAATAATATAGAAATTTGAGAGCTGAAATCATCCCCGGATTTCAGTTGAGATGATTTATTTATTTGAAAATGTAAATGGAGGATCAAATAGAGATGCAGCATCTCGTCGTCAAATCCAAAATTTTGGTGAGCAGAGTAAGCAAACAAAATGTAATAAATACACGAATAACAATGAGATTAGATGCAGTTACACAATAACTTCAGCAGGACAAACACACAAGGAATAAACCAAATTAAAGATGGACGACGTCGCTCCACTTCCTCCCACGATCCAGAAATCAAGCTGAAACATCCTGGATACAAACCAAAGACGTCATTTTTGCAGTTTGCAGAATCCAGCTGATGCACGTCGTGTTCGATCAAACACGAGTCCGTCTCCGCTGTCAATCGTGACGAATCAGGAACTTATCAGGAACATGAAGACGTGGAACAAACGTCAGTGTGAGGAGAACTTCGGGGTCGTCGTCCATCTTCGTCTGTGGATGATTCAAGGAACACATGTAGTCAGTTTTGATAACTTGGATGCTCAAAGAAATATCAGTCGACTAAATTACAATGATGAAGAAATCCTGCAAACAAAACAAACAGACACAGATGAAAACATAAGCCCTTTGTCTATTCATAAACGTATTAATCTGCTCAATGTGTCTTTCTTTGCCACATTAACATGACATCGAGTTTTTCAATCCAAGCTCATTCGTGAGGATCCCAGCTCGTGTGTCTGCCGGCTGGAGAATGTGCAGTCAGAGAAAAGGTCCTGGTGATGTTTTGGCTGCGGACCATCCGACTTGCTGCTCATCAATCCCGCAGGCGGCTCTGTTGAGTTCTGACGCAGACCCCAGACTCACCCCGGTGGGAATGCTGAGGGTCTGGCCTGCCCTGACACCCAGGTTACCCCATGCCGCTCGGAGGATTGAAAGCTGTAATTATGGCAGAGAGAGAGAACCTACAGAGAGAGAGAACCTACACACACACACTTATAAGTACACAAACTGACATAAAGAGACAGAGACACACACACACTTCTGTATATATAAGTTTAGAAGAGTATCGAATCACACTTACGCAGTGAAACCAACACATGTATGAACACATGCACACACAACATAAACAACCACACACAAACACACAACTCTCAGGAAAAGACATACCTGAGCTCAGCACAGACAAACAAACATGCAGGGACACACACAAACACTTGAATGCACATGCACGTAGAACTTGACACACACACGCACACACAATGCCGAGTAGCTGCCAGCCCCGTCATAAATCTGCCAGCTCAATTAATCAAGTGGTTCCCCTGGGGGGCTGCTGGAGCCAGCCTGAAAGCCCACTGACGTGCCCCCAGCACCAGAGCTCTCCCACAGGGCTTTAGAGTCCACGGCTCCCCGGAGGATGACAGGAGGAAATAACTGTCTCAACTGCAGAATGTGACCAGACTCCCAGTGTGACCTTTCTGTGGAGGGAGGGAGGGAGGGAGGGAGAGAGGGAGAGAGAGAGGGAGGGAGAGGGAGGGAGAGAGAGAGAGAGAGAGAGAGAGAGAAGCAGAGAGAAGCAGAGAGAGAGAGAGAGAGAGAAGCAGAGAGAGAGAGAGGGAAGCAGAGAGAGAGAGAGGGAAGGAGTGAGAGAGAGAGAAAAGCAGAGAGAGAGAGAGAGAGAGAGAGAGAGAGAGAGAGAAGCAGAGAGAGAGAGAAGCAGAGAGGCAGAAAGAGAGAGAGAGAGAAAAGCAGAGAGAGAGAAGCAGAGAGAAGCAGAGAGGCAGAAAGAGAGAGAGAGAGAGAGAGACTTCAAACAGACAGCAATCAGACAGCAATGTTAAGAAAGTGTGACTTGTTAAATAATAGTCTGTGCATAAAAAAATACAAATAAAATACATGCAGTAGCTGTATTTTATGTATGTATCAGAGTTTATGTAAATGTAATGTGGGTTTCTTAATGCACAGCAAAAATAATCTTATAAATCTCCTTATAATAATTTGTGTCCATAGATGTTCGAATTTTTATACAATTTTCCTTTAACCCACCTGTGCTCCGGAAATGCTATTTTTTTAAAGATTAGTGTGTGAACTATAAATTCTGAACACAGTTTTCAGTTTTCTTCTTCATCATCATCTCTCCACAGTTAAAACAGCGCCCTCTTCTGCTCTAGTGGTTCATAGCACACATATATTAAAGGGAATGATTATTAAAATCACTGTGGTGACAATTAATTGATTGAGAATATTTATAAATAAGCAAGTACTTCAATATATAAGACCTTTGTATCACTCAAATTTTATTCATATTAATTAACGATATTATTAATTACCAATTATATTTGTATTTACTTGCTTTTACTTGCATGTAAAGTGTCTGAGCAAATACATTTTGTATTAATAATAATAATTATTTCCAGTTTCCACAGTCAAAGGTGAAAATACCAGATTTCAGCTGGACAGTGACTTTGCTATTTAGACAGATTATATAGAACTAAGTCTCTGTACCATGTGTTTTGTTATCATACAATCATATTGGAATTATCTAGTTTTCTCCACTGAAGAGAAAACTAAGAAACATAAAAAAGCCTTCATGATTCAAGGTGAAAACCCGAAGGAAATTCTCGTAACAAATCTTGCTCCAAAGTTACTATAACAAAAAAGAAATCCAATAAAAAGTCAAAGTAAAGTATAAAAATATAGTATAGTAGAGACCAGTGCATAAAGTTTGTATAAAGTGGATAAATTACAAATATTTAATAGAATAAACTAAGAACTAGGCTAAAATAGGAATAGAAAACGTAGAACTGCACATACTAGAAACTTTTTAGAGACGTGAAGTTGAAGAGTTTCCATTTTGATTTCAAACATATTTCTTTAATTGATTTAGTGCCAAAAAAAATGTGAGTAACTTTCTGACACTTCGTCGACTGTCGTCTGCTTCACATTCTTTCTCTTCACGTCTCAGGTTCACTTTGGACGTTGTGAACTTTCTGATAGATCTGTTGTGTGTGTGTGTGTGTGTGTGTGTGTGTGTGTGTGTGTGTGTGTGTGTGTGTGTGTATATAGTGTGTATACTGTGTGCTTGAATATTTCACGAGGGGCCCTGTAACATGCCAGTGATGATTTGCTGTGTCTGAAGTGTTGAGCTGTTGTCAGGGGCCCCACAAATTGCGAGCGGGCTCCTTTAACCCATCACTCAGCATCAAAACACAGTCTGACTGACACATATATTATTTCTAAAGTTTTGTTTACATGAGAAATGTCTGTAACTGGAGCAGTTAAACGTTTTTTTCTGCATTTTCCTATAAATCTTCAATGACTAATCCTTAAATACCTCATTGATCAAACGTGCAGCATGTGAGAAATAAAACCTAAAGAAGGAACAACAATAATCCGTCAGAGGAAGCCAGAGGGCGCTGTTGTGCAGGTTTTAAAAGCTGCACTCATTGAAAGATCCCAGCAGATGATTGTCAGTAATGACAGTGAAGTGGTCGAACTCCACATCTTTCAGTGACGAGGACCTGATGAGCAAGAAGCTGCTGCGATTTAACTGACGGACATTTTCCTGCTGTGCCGTCCTGTCGTCCATCTTAATAAACAGTCTTTGAGAAAGAACAGAGACGGATGGTGCAGGTGACTAAAATCAACGTTGAAAAAACTTCTGCTTTCTGTGAGTTTTCATTTATCTCGTTTGGTTCAATCTAAACAAATAATACAGTTTTTGCAGAGAAAGAAACTTCCTACGTTTTTTTTCTACTGTGGGAGCCAGTAAACACCTTAATATCAAACTTATTTAATGTAGATGCCTGATGTTAAATCAGTTTGATGACCTGTGGGTAAAAGCTGGAGGATTGGGTTCGGAACTTATCCACAGTTTTCCTTTCATACATGCACAAAACAATGGGAGCTTCTCTGCAAAGAGACTTTACTCTCGGGGACCAGGCGAAGAAAGTCTGTGGACATTGTCCCTTTAGAGTGAGAACCTTTTTTGGAAGGTGGGGACATTTTGACCGGTCCTCACTTTTTCAAGTGGCAGTTTGAGGATTTGTTGTTAGGGTGAGGATTAGGTTTAGGTCCGGGTTAGGCATTTAGTTTGGATGGTTAAGGTTAGGTTAAAGGGCTAGGGAATGTAGTATGTCAATAGGTGTCCTCACTGAGATAGAAATACAAATGTGTGTGTGTGTGTGTGATAGCAAAGTGCCTCTGAGGGAAACTACAGCAAATCTGTTCCTGAGCCGAGAGGAGGTTCTGACCTTTTCTGGCATTTGCGAACAAGCCGATCGTTCAGGACCTCGTCGCTCCACCGTCCTGAAGTCCCTCCACTGAGCTGCAGTGTCACCTTCAGACCAGCAGATGGCAGGAGAGCACTGCTCGGGCCTGCAGCTGACTTCCTGTGCTGGGGGGGGATGTGGGTGCCTGTGCCTGACCCCGGCTCCGGCATTATCTCACCTCAGTTTGATTCCATTACAGCGACAGACAGAGGAGGAGAATCGGGCTGACTCACAGTGCTGCTGCTGAGCTTTTCTCCAGGAGGCGCCACTCGCTCTTTATCTAGTGCCTCATTACAATCAGTCTTTTCAACATGGCCTCCTTCAGACCGTGATGGCAGAGAGGACGAGCTTCGTTAACACAAGGTCGTGACGGCTTTCTGCTTGAAACCTGTTGGCTGTGATCATTGTGCAAAAAGCTTCTGATGCTGAGTTTTGTTCATTAGTTCATTCACTTTGTTTCCGTCTCCGGTGAATTAAAGGTCGAACAGTGATTCTGTCCTCGAGTGGACTAACGCTCATTTGTGCATCAGAAAAGAGACGCGCCAGTTTCAAATAATGAAACCGTCACTGCCAACATACTGATATCCATCCTTACGTTGAACTGGTTGTTGAGCAATACAGCCACCGGAGGGCAGCACACGGGGGAGGAAGTTCTGATAACGTAGCTCTTAGGAAAAACGCAAAAGTGGATTTTTGTTAACGCAAGAGAGAAGGCTCCGTCCGTTTTCATATCTAACACTGACTATAAATTAACCTTTATAGGTTTTTTACTAAAAGGTTAAAAAGCACAATGTACGTGACAGAGGGAGAAAAGTTCCTGAGACATTTCGTCAGTAGTCCGGTCGAAACACGACGCCGTGTCGCGTGACCTCACTATGTCCTACATTTGCATAATACACGCCCATGATGACAAAAACCATGAAGTCCTGCTCCCCCTGTAGAGAAGAGGGTGTAGGTGCAAGGAAACGACTCTGATGAAGAGAAATCTCCAGAACGATCACATGTGGATAAACATCACATTTTATATTTAACACACCTGCAGGTTTACTGCAAAGGACAAAATAACAAAAGGAAGGTCAACACCTCTCAACAATAATAACCTCGATGCTGTTGGACTGTGGACATGGACGGAGAATATTCTATAAATATATAAAAAAAGACTCTTTAATTGAGGTTTATCTCAGGGCAACAATAAAGCCACCGTACTTATACAGTGATGAATGAATTCAAAATGAAGTTTATAAAACTGCAACTGAACTAAATGAATGAATTAAATGTGGAAGCTTAAGCAGGATTTATTTAATATGAGATGATCCCACCCACCTCTTAGTAAAACCCACATTTCAACCTAATAACGTAGTTTAATGTATTTTTATGAGTCGCCCTCTTTGTATTCGTATGTTACACAGTCTGGCACCACGAGAATCTGATGATTCACCTCGATCATCTGGAGCCAAGAACAAATAATCTCACTCAGCGCCGTCGTCCTCTGCTCTCATTTATCTTCAGTTTTATTATATGTGCAGTCTGAGGAGGAAGCCGAGCGTTTTACTGCACAAAGGTGTGTGTGTGTGTGTGTGTGTGTGTGTGTCTGTGTGTCTGTGTGTCTGTGTGTGTCTGTGTGTGTGTGTTTCATGTTTAGTATGAAGTAACACTGCAGATTGTGAGGGACGCTCGAGAGAAATACTTTTAATAAAGTGGTTTCTTCAGTTTCATAGTAATATATAAAATACAGTGTTCACCATACTTGAACTACTATCCCAGTAAAAAATACTAAATATTCAATACTATACTAAAACGATCAAATGTGATACTTGATACTCAACTCAAGTGAATTCTATTTATTAAATCAACAATTTACCTCGTGGCTTTAATATCTGTCGACACAGTTTATCCTGAGGTCCCCCAGAACTTTGATGGGATTAATAAATCCATTTATATTTAAAAAAGTTACAGGATTAACTTGGTTATATTTTCATTGAAACTTTCCAGTGAGCCGCACTGTCACTTCCATGGAACGTATATAAAGATGGACGACACCTTGATCACCCCCTGGTGGCTGGCTGCAGATTAGGTCCTAAACCTCATCCATGTTAGTAGATGGGACATGGACCAAACTAAAAGTAGACGTTAAATAAATGTTTCACAAGTATACAAATACACTATTTACTCCTGTTTGACTAATTTTTTTGCTGGAAACTACAGTGTTTGGCCATTTTATGAAATCATTCCTTGTTTTTAAGAAATGAAAGACAGACGTTATGAATTCATGAGCAGTTTTAATATGTTTCCAGTCGGATCCAGCGGCCCTGAGGCTGAGTGGCAGGGACAGCAGACGTCGGATCGACAGACGATCCTGTTGTCGGGTTTTTGGTCTTTTCGTGGGAAGAAAAATACATAAATACATTTAGGAAAAACTATAAAATATAGAAGATGCTGGTTGTGTAATTGAATTAGTAAAAGATGCACAACAAGACCCTGTGTTCGGTTTTCTAATCAGAGTTCCTACAAATCCCCTGAGGCTAAAATATAATGGCACAGCAACAATCTGCTGATGTTCTTGTATTTAATTTTGTATTCATATTCTTGCTTGTGTCGTGAGCTTCCCTATAATTTAGACTGGTTTTAAAATACAAGCTGGATCCACACAGTAAGTCACAGTTTGTGTTTCATAGCCCAGTAACAGGAATTGTATAAATGCACGTTGCGCTGCGCTCTCCACTCTTTTTTCCTACAATCACCACTTTTTCTTCCCCTCGGTGGCAATTCAAGTACAAAATTGCCCACTGGAATCATTCCATTGCAGTGCATCATTATTAACCAGCACACATGATCAGCATTTCACTAAGCAGACCGCATACGGCTTTAGAGAGTCAGCAGCCAGCGAGCGGTGTCTGCTGCAGGAGGCCCGTCCTTGGAGTCGATTTAGTGCTTGACAAGCGAGAGGAGTCGTGGCAGAGAGAGGAAGTAACCGGTCGGCCGGGCGATCAGTCAATCACACGATTAATCAACCTGTTCCCGCAGGAGAACGTCAATCACATCCCGACTCCAAGGGCCCAGCAACGTATGAACCCACGTTTACCAGATCCACACCATTCAAGCACTGGTTTCCCAAGGTCCAAGACAGTTCTAAACACTAGGTGGCGCTATGAGAGTCACGTCATTTAGTTTACAGCTCAAACAAACAAACAAAAAAAACATTTAAGTGCAGTACGTCTTTTCCTTGATGTTCCATCCTTCCACCAGGTTGTTTTTCCTTGGGTCATGCCTCGCCCCTCCACAAATTTCTAGAAATCATTGGAGTAGTTTATTGCGTAATCCTGCTAACACACCAACAAACGCATGCAAACCTAAATGACTCTCATTAGAGCCTCAGACCTCCACCAACATTCCCCTTAAATTCAATCAAGCCGCACCAAATTTCTCACACAACATTTTATGGCTTCTCCACTGACTCATCCCACATCCTTCCAACAAGTTGAGTGGGACTCTACAGTTGTTCTTGTGTAATCCTGCTCACAAACAAACAAACAGACAAATGGACAGGGGTTAAAAACGTCCTCTGAGGAGATGATAGAGGTTCAGGCTCATAAAAGATAAAAAACAACATCACATTCCTCCTCTGCCTGAGCGAGTGAGCTCACTGAATATTTTCCGTCCTTATTATGGCAGGAATACAGTGTGTGTGATTAGAAACAGATTCATTTCAGTGTGTCGTACATTAATCTCCAGTCTTCTTCACGGCCCAGCAGCCGGAGAGCTGCGCGTGGAGAGAGGAGTTCACAACCACTGCAGGGGCATCTCCCACTCGGCTGTAAAACAAGCTCAAATCACTGATCCTGCATAATGACACCACGCCGTCGGTTCACGGTTACGTAACGTGACGCGGTGTCGGCGGCACGGCGGAACTTCACAGGCCCATATGGCGGCGTGTGAGAGACGCTAGAATAACCAAGTCTGAGAGTGAAACATCAGCCATGACTCACTGCTTCCTCTGCCATTTTCTCCTCTGACTTAATGTGTAAGTGACGGCAGGAAGTTGAGGTCGTTGATTTCACCCCCCCCCCCGGATTCAAACCGGTGCCACAAGAGTGCAGCGAAATATTCGTATCCACTTGTGACCTGTTCAACGGAGGCAACTTAAGATGCTGTTCACACTGATGTGGATGTTTCCTCTGCGTTTGGAAGGTGTTTGTAAAAATCTCTGTTTGAATGATTTAAATCATCGTTTGCGTTTGGACCAGAGGATCAAAGTCCAGATTTTTCATTCTGTGTATTTGTGTACAAATACAAAATGTAGAGTGGAGCATTCGGGTAACAATGACATCGTAGTTCATTGTGCACATGTCCACTGTTGCTTTGTTTAATGAGCCAGAAACAACCACAACAACAATGGTCATATACCTGTTCCTCTACGATTGGTTAGCACCGCTTGCAGCTAAACATAGCAACACTGCACATCCAACTTTATCGCCACCTGCTGGCGGGGGGGCTTGTTTTAAGGTCCTTTTTGTGCTCACATCTGGACGGAGACATTTTGTAAAACCAAGGTCGTGTGGGCGGAGATTTTATTTAAGAACAGAGAGTAAAACATCCGTTCAAAGAATATCTGCAGTCGTGTCAGGAAGGCCAGAACCAAACATGCAGTGTTACCATTTAAAACCAGTGTCGCAGAGAATGAAAACCTGATTCCTGATTAGTTTCTTTCAAGTACCATTCGTCTTATCGGCTTCAAGTGTGGTTCAGGGTCCCGGGGCAGGGCGGGGCGGGGGGGGGGGCGGGGGGGCAGTGTTGAATTTGGTGCAATTTGGACAAATGATACGTTCAATACCAGAAGGAAACCTACAACCAGCATCACCACATCAGGAGCTGCACTTACGTGAATCAGTGTTTCCAGACTCTCGGCTCCTGTAACACAATATGAGCATCATCATGTGTTTGTTTCATAGATGCTTCCAACAGAATAACAGTGATTATTCATCGGTGGGTTTTTCCCCCCGTGTGTTGTCTTGTGGGTTTTCTTGTTGTATAAAGTTTGGCTTTTCTTGTAACTTTGCTCCTTTATTTATTTATCTCTATCAAACTTCTGCTGCTGCTACTGAGAGAAAAGTTGAAACATGACATTTTCCTGAGTTACTCTGGATGTTGAGGATACAATCATGTAAAAGCTGTTATAGACTGAACTGTTTGGGTAAAATGATAAAATTGTTTATAAAGATGGATGGCAGGATTGATTTTAACAATTTCATACTGTTTTTGTAAAGCACTTTGAAGTATAAGTATAAGTAAAACTATCATTATTATTATTATTAAATCATCTTGAAAGTGTATAAGCTCTCAGATAATTAGAAAACTACAACTTTTAATTAAAATGATGAAAGGTTCTCAAGATCACATAGATTCCTGGGATTATTCAATAGTTTATTTTATACTGAGAAATACTAATAACATAATTAATCAGCCATGAAAGTGGTAACTTTATTATCCATTTGTGCAACAACTGAAACTCTTATTTTTCATTAAATATATATATAAATATACAAATATATATAAATATGTGCCCTTTTGAACGAATCTAAATAAATCTGTGTAATGTTTCCACCATTGCTTTAGAGTTCAAGCCTGAGTAAATGGATCTTACTTGGCCACCGAAATGCATTGTGGGTATTCTGAATGATGGTCACAGGAAGCTGAGCAATAACCTTTAAGTGGTTTTGCCAAATAAAACCGGCACAGATCCGACTCTGACCCTGTAAATTTAACGGCAGCAATTTTATCCGCGGAGCTTCGGGACCTTTAAGTCCACATCCCTTTAATAAAGCCAAAGCCTATAGGAAAGAGTTGTAACGGATCCAATATGTGTAATTAGAAGCTATATTTGTATACCTGGTGGACGGTGTCCAAGCGTAAGGAAACAAGCCATCACACCAACGCTATCATCGAGCCGGCGTGTCTTTCCTCCGGCCCTGACACCGCCGTCGTTTGTCAAGCTCCATTGATTTGCACGTCTGTCGGCAACCAGCATCCGACGGCGCCCGAAGAGACGAGGGGGTGCCACCGCCTTCCTCGTGACCTCTCCACAGGAGGCGAGGTGTCGACCTGTCACTTTGCACCACGCGGCCTGTCACCGCGTCCGAGTGGGAAGCCGCCACTCGCCTGCTGGTGGGAGGTTCAAAGGCTTCGGGGGAATAAGTCATTTCAGTCCAGCAAATGGATTTCTATAATAGAATTCTCAAGGGCAGTGGAATCGTGAATAAAAGCCCGCTGCTGCACGAGTGTTCGATGTGAGCTGATTACGACTCAGCAACACGGAAGACTTCTGAAAGGTACTGGAGCAAACCCCAGTGCGTTAAAATACAAATCCTGGAAACGCACGCCCTTGTGCATGCTTGATAAGTCACGTTTCATTTTCTTACGTGCAAAATCACTGAGGAGCAGATATCCGGGAGGTACAGGGTTCCTGATTCAACCTCCTGCAGAGTTTCCCCACAGAGAGAGTTTGGTGACATGGAAATCTACTAGTTGGAATATAAAGTATAAGAGACTGTGTAAAATATCTAGAATATAAATCCAAGTATCTAAAAAGACGTATAAGTACCTATAAAACAAATGCTCCAATTAATAACATGATGACAAACCTACAGAAGCTGTTTACATTAATATCAAATGACGAAGATCATGGGAGGAACAGAGGATTTAAAAGTAAGTAAGTAAGTAATATTTATACTATTAGGCTATTGATTAATGTATTATTGATTTGTTGTGTGATTTGTGAAAAGAAAGGAAATCAAACTCCAGTAGTTTGATGTTGAAATTGTAGCACGCAACCGAATATGTACAGAAAATGTCAAATACAACAAAGACCATAAATAAAGATAAAAGAATGAAGCCAAAATATCCTGGTTGCCGCCATCTTGTTTTGGTGCCGTCATTTGGAGCCAGGGTTTGTGAAAGCAAATTTAAAAGAGGATCATTTGTTCCAGAGCATGAGCGCCTTATAGGAAAAGAACTGTTAATAATCTCTCAATGATCGTAAACACCACGTACCTGAAGCTATTTCAGCCTCAAAACTACGCCACTACGAATATAAATTAGTTTTTTTCTACTCTCCCTCTACCTGCTAAGATAATATTAATGAGTCCCTCTCATTTCAGACTAATTGGACTCGAAATATCTTTCAATTTCCCAGAGAATCTCATCGTTAACGTTGACGACGGCTCCTTGATTCAGGAAATGACCTGAGCTCAGTCCTGGAGTTTGTTTTTAATTCACCTTAATGCTCATCCAGGCAGAAGACAAAGCCTCGACCGTCTGCTGCTGTATTTCTGAACGTTATATAAATGAACTTGTCCAGTGGATGATGTTCAGACTGGTTCCTCGTGGTTTAAACACATCATATTTATGGCTTCAGAGCCCAGATCAGAAACCCGCTGCAGCCTGACACATTTATTCAGCTCATTCATTCCCTGCCTCATATTTCCGGCGTAATCCTTGACCACAGAAATTGACGTGAGCGACTGTGACATCAGTCTTTATATCACTTGCACAGAAAGTGACACTTTGCCAGGCACATCATCACATGTCGGCCTGAATCACTTCCCTCTCACTCCATTTGCCGCTGTCCTCAGATCAGCTCTCCATCTTGACACTTGCCAACGTCCCCACGAGCTGCTCCTCCTCAAACTGGGAGAGAGAGAGCGAGAGAGCTGCGGGGGTTGGAGTTTTTTTTTTTTTTTTTCTGCCTGAAGCGTAATGGCTGCTCTCCAGCTCGTGTCAGCTGCGGAAGTCGAGGCCCTGTGGCTGCTGTGGTGTCGCTGTCGGCCCGAGTTAGCCGGGACCTCTGGAAGGAGCAGAGGGTTTGTCCACTCACTGCTGCAGTGTGTGTTTACCAAGGTCCTGCACCTTCTGCTCCATCAGACACTGCTCAGGCTTTTACTACACCAGTGCAGTGTCCGTGCTCAACATGCCTGATGCCCCGTGCTGGTTGGAGGAGGCTGTTTGCTTGATGCTGGTCGCAGCTTTCTCTTTCTGAAACTGTAAAACTCGACTCAGTACGCAGAACCTGGACTGGAGAATCCGTTGTCATTGCTACAGATCGCTGCTCACCTGTCATATTCAGTTTATTAATATTGTTTGTGTGGCCGCACTTCCTTGGGTCCTTACCATAAAATATTCTTGGATCTGCCCCTTTTGTCTGCATCCATGCCGAGACTTTAACGGGTACCATCTTTCTCCGTGTCCCATACATTCACCGTTTTTCGCGGAAAACCGTTAAGTGTTTTTTGCGAACTGGGGGAAAACCATAACGTCCATGGTGGAAATAAAGATTTTCCTTTTGACATGGAGACATACACACTGATCACAGGTCAGCTCATGAACTGACGACTCGTTTCACAGTATTTTTACTCCGCACATTCATTCATTCATTCATTCAATCCCTCCTGACTCAACTCGCTTGCTCTCTTTCTTTCTTTCTCTCTCTCTCTATCTAGCAGGCACACACACACACCCACACACCCACCCCCACACACCCACACACACACACACACACCCACACACACACACACACATCTGAAAACTCAGACCAGGTAAAAATAACATAATTTGGCCTTCGTGAACAGAAATGACGAACGTGTTTATTTGCATATAGAGCGGAGAGCATCTTATTACCAGGTGTGAGCAGAGGAAGTTAACGCTGTCCACTCGTGATCGGATCTTCTTCTTCATCATCTTCATCACACCACAGACACTGATCTCTTGCTCCTCTATTACAAACCAGACGGCTCTTCTTCTCCACTTTTAATTCTGCACATGTCCACTTAGTGAAGTCACACTATTGGACATCTGCCCAAGAGTTTAAACCTTGTGGGAAAGTGGCCAAGAGGTTGTTTCGATAAATGATGGTATGAGAAGATAATGAGCTCATGGCCATCAGTTGCTTTTGGGGGGGGGGCGAAGGCCGTGCTTTGAGAAGAGAGCGAGTACCTGCTCATTTACACCAGAACAGCACTTTGAAACACTAAATCTTCTCAGCTTTCGAGCGCTAACGGCTCCGTCTCGCTGTGTTTTATGGATTTTCCCTTTAACCAAATATGTTAATGAAGCGTATTAGTATTCTCCGTCAGGTTTGCTGGAAGAGTTCAAAGACAAAGAACCCCCGATGCATCAATATGCATTATGAGCCACCGCGGCCCTCCCCGGTGAAGACGCCGAGTTCAGCCGGGGATTGTTTATGAATGTTTTATGTCGCTTTGTTGCACAGTGAATAATCGTGCGGAGGGGACCCATGAGGTCGGGATGAAGCGAGTCTCGCCCACTCAATTAAAAGTGAGAAAATGTAGTGTGGCTGGTGTTTGACTTAGAAAATTAATTAATTTTCTAACTCTCCAGTTTGTGTACCGTAACACAACTACTTCAAAATCAGAGCTAGCAGCTAGCTGTAGCCAATCCAGATGTTGTCCCTGGAGAAGACAGTGCGATTCCCCGAGCTGTGTGCACCTCTGGATGATCTTGTGGAACCACACTTAACGGCACTGGTTTCTCTGGCGTTTCCACAACAGCTACAACGCAGCATTAATAGTCACTTCAACCAGTAGCTCCTCCTCTTTTCCCCGGAGGAGAACGGGTGAATATTTTCCGGGGGCCGGGGAGAAAACACAAATTACACTCACGAGGTAAATCAACATGAAAAATTATTGGAAAGGGCTCATCTGCAATTGTTTATGGAATATTTAGTTCCCCCACTCATAAAATAACTCGTAACTTATCCCGTTATTCTGTTTTCCAATATTTCTTTGCTCCAAATCAAATGTGTCATGGTCATAATTCACCTCATAGCTGGAAAGATTTTCTGAAATGCAGTCAACAGGAAATTCACCAGAGCCGTTCTCAAAGTGGACAGTCGCTGTTATTCTGTATTAAGCACTCCACCTGCAGGGGGCGCCTGAGTACAGCTGGGAGTGAGTTGTGCTGCTTTAAAAACTTTTTCTGAAATAGGGTTTCTCGAGCCCGGGCCACCCTGTCAGTGGACCCGCTTCACTATTCCTGTCTTCTGTCAATATTTATTTCTGTCTGGGTCGTGCTCCACTCAGCGAAGCCAGAGTAGCACGACTGCAACTGCGAGCCGTACCACATCTAATGCAGCTTATTATACATAATCCAGTTTAGTGCCTCCGCGTCAGCCATTGCGGGCCCTCGCTCGTTCTTTCCGTTGAAAGGCGTCTCTTTGTTGTGTGGAAGCTCCTGCTCCTCCGGTGATTTTTCGACAAATGGGGCAACATGATCCCCCCTCCTGCACTTTTCTGCACTTTGACAAAACATCAAGCTGTAATCACACACAAGCTATCGGCCATAATTTGCTCCCCACAACTACTGTACACATCCTCCCGCGCTGCGCATGCATGCATTGTAAACAGAGCCCTGTCTTCTGCGGAGGGCGCTGCGTTGCCTTGTGGGATTGGACCGCTGCCATGCGGTAATGGAAAAGGAGAGTCAGGGCGCTCCGGCCGTCTGCAAGGTCTTTGTTCCTGCTATTGTCAGCAAGCGCCGGCCGCCTGATGCCGGGGCCACATGCAGTAATCATTTCTGTCTCTCAGAGCCATGACATTGTGGCAGCTCCTTTTGAATCATGACTTTCTTCCTTCTTCTTTTAGTTGAATCTTTGTCCGGTGGAATGGCAGCAGGGCGACACACACACCTCCCTCACAGACAGATATTGTTTCCAGGTGACAGAAGAGGACGATTTTCTTTTTTGTTAATGTGTAGAATCGATCTTCAGCTCGTTGCTTTTTCGTCTTGGTCACAAGTTTTCACTGAGAATGTTTTTGAAGAGGGCAGATGAGTATGAACTCAGTGTGAACCCAAGATGTGTGTGTGTGTGTGTGTGTGTGTGTGTGTGTGTGTGTGTGTGTGTGTGTGTGTGTTGTGCTGCAAGAAGATTTGTAAGTAGATGTGGTCTTCAGAAAATGATTGGAAAAATTATAGTGGGAACAAAATCCAAGATGAAAAGCCGATTCAGCAAAAGCCTCTTTTCTGGTTCTCAGCTTTTTTCTTCACTTGCGACCCTTTAAAGTGAGTTTTACTGTTTTCAGACATGAACTCTGGAAAATATTTGAACTTACACACATGAAAGAAAAACATCAGGACGTTTGGTTTCTCACGTAGAGATTTCAGTGCAGGTCTGAACAATATGTAACTTCAGGTCTCTCAATCAAAACAATAAGAAAAGACCTGGTTGAGGGACATCATGAAGCAGCGTGGGATCAAGGATGAGCTTGTTTAAGTTTTATAAATGGTGATGAACAGTCGTGGTCCGTTACAAGTGACCGATACAAACAGAGGAAGTGGAAACGTTGTTGTTTGGTGACTCCGATATGAATGAAACGTCCTGTTACCTTGAATAAAAGTGTTGATTTCTCCGGAAATGTTTTAGATAATCGAAGTTTTGTTGTTTTATATTTCATATTATATCTCTAAATAGACTTTATTAGCAGCTTTTATACTTCAGAAAACTTTGTGATCTATTTCTTTACATATTTGCTGAAACTCCTTCAGTCACATAAAACCCTTGACTTGAAGCATAATGATATATTTTTGTCTCCTTAAACTGTTTTCTCTTTGCGATGACAAATGTTATTAACGTGTCGATCAATATGACGGCTCCTCGGCCCCCGTGGAGTTAAAGTATTCATTTATTCTGACCGTCGAGCATCCGTCTCTCTCCGGGAGAAAAGCATTTAAAGTGTTTTGTTTTTCGCCGCAGCAGCTGGTGCGACCACCCTTCGGGGTTGTTTCGCCTGAGGGAATAAACGGAGTGACGCATCCTGCACGCCGCACCCTCTGTCCTCACACACACACACACACACACAGACAGACACACACACACCTGATAGACAAATAAGGGCCATTAACGGTGCAGCGACCCCGTCAGTTGTCGTCCTCTGCCCATGCAGGGTTTTCCAGACTGGCTTCTTTTCCAGAGCTAGCGCTGGAATGCTTTTCATCCCGACTCCGGCGTGCCAAACTTCCCCTTGGACTGGACGTGTTGGGGTGGCGGGTGTCTTTGTGCTCGCTAATTAGAAGCAGCTTGGTCCAGCGCACCCCCCCCTTTACCCAACACAACACTGTAAAAAAAAAAAGGAAAAAATTAAAGGTTCGGCAAGAGACTCTCGGCTCAGGAGCCAAATTTGTCCAGCATGTTCTTTTCTATGGATAAAGCTGCTTTTGTCTACGTTGAAAGGCTGCGACTTGTTTCGTGTCGACTTTCAAATACATTGTGGACATTTAAAGTCACGACTGTGTTTCTATCGCCCCCTGGTGGCTGACTGCAGTACATGTCCTAAATCCTGCATGCTGGAATCACCATGTCCACCATGTTAGCAGATGGGACACGGACCCAACTAAAAAGTACACATCAAAAATATTCGTAGGGGGCCGATTTGAAACTGGCAGCTGTGACTCTGGAGGTAAAGGGGGTTGCCCACTAACCAGAAGGTCGGAGGTTTGATCCCCAGAATCTCCAGTCTGCATTCTGATGTGTCCATGGGCAAGGCACTTAAGCCCAAATCTGCTTGATGGCCGTGCAGTGTGTGACTGTGTGTGATAGATATTGCACCTGAGTGTAGAAGTGCTGAATGAATGTGTGAATGTGTGAATGTGACTCGTCCTGTAATTCGCTGTGAGTGAACAACGCTCTATGAATTCAGTCCATTTTCCATTTGAGTGTTTTTCCTTCTCTCAGTTTCTTGTAAACAAGGTTTGTTAAATTGAAATGAATCAAATCTCCTGTCGTTCTTCACAGTGACGGAAAAAATAACCTTTAAAAAGCACGAATAGTGTCACTGACCTGTGCTAAACATTAGATTACACATGATCCTGCTGGTGACTGGTTGTAATACGTCAGTTCTATATTTAAATCGTTTGTTGTGGACAAGCATTTAAGTTCTGCAGTGTGTGATAGAGACTTTCAGAATTTAAAAGAATACTTCTTTGGAAAAGTTTTTTTTTTTCTAACTCATTCAAATATTAAATCTTAATCAACCTATTAAAACTTAATCTCGTGTGCGCTCACCCAGTTCCCAAGCCTGCAGGAGCAAATTGTTATCAAAGCGCTGACAGAATAACAAATAATTCCATATCCTTATTAATTTGCACTTTCTAAGTAATCTCATTTGGGCTCGTGCACGCAGCGACTGCAAACATGAGAATGTGGGAAATGGGATAAAAGAGAAAAAGAGAGCGCAAGAGATTTTTGGTTTTGTAGGTCAGTTCATGGTCGGTGTCAGGAGACCAGTATTTCACTAACTGACGACAGCACATTGGAAAACATCTCGACTGCAGAGAGGCTCTTGGACGCAGGAACCTGTGATCTGCGACGGAATTTTGTCTGGATCCCTCTTGTCCACGCATTGCTGACCAATTTCAGCCAACAAGAGAGAGGTGAAGGGATGGAGGGATGGAGGGGGGGGGGAGCTAGATGGAGAGAAGGTTCTGCAAAACAGTGTCGCTCCGGGTTTAATTGGAAGAGCTCTGGCATTTTTGTGAAATGAAACAACAGGGAAACAGGAAACGCGGTTGCACCCACAGTAAAATGTGTCAGGTTGTGAGCTCTCCGGCCGCGCGGCCTCTGTAATGAACAGTTTCTGCAGCCAAAGGCTCTGAGGGAAGCTTGTTCCAGGAAGAGGTGTGAAGTGAATCCTGGGCGTTGTGTTGGTCTGAGAGAGAGAGACTGCGCAGCTCAGAGCGCGGCGAGGGCGAGATAAATAGTGGAACGCCACTCTATCTTTAATGGACCTCGCCATCTGGGCCTGTCGTGTTGAGCAGACAACATCAGACCTCACGTGCTGCGGCTCAATCCCGGTGTCAATACCTCCTCTAATTAATGTAAACACATCGTGTGGCAGGTGATGAGATATAAAAGGAGACAGATTTGATAAAAAATGTCGTGGTCAGGTTTCGTACAAAGGTTCCTGAATAGCTCGTTGTGTGCAGCGTGATTGTCTCTTATCCTCGGATTGGTGTGTTGCATGCTGGGATAATGAGCAACCGTCGCTCAGATGAGTTTGACACAAATGTCACAGTGATGAATGAGAAGGTTCAGGGGGGGGGCGGGGGGTGATCGCCGTGCTAATGGGACTCACTAGGCTTTTTTCAAACGTATTTCAAATGTAAATATTGGCTCATTTTCTGGACATTTAAACCGTTTGATTAATGTTTCCTCACTCGGTTTAAAAATTATGTTATTCATCCTTTATTTAGCATTTAAAATGTAAAGGAAACAAGAGGAGGAAAGACAATCAAATCTTGTAAAAGACAAAGTCAAATCAATGAGTTTATTTCTGAATCTCTAGTTTCACGTCTTCTTCAACAAAGCACGATGTTCATTTTGTAAACGGTTGACGTGTGTTTAAATTGTCAGTAATCGATGTGACACTAATCTTTATTAACATCTGGTTTCTAACTTTCCACCTTTGATCCAGTTTGAATATTAGATTGAATTTTCTCCCACCGCTCAACAGTCAGTGACAACGTGGAGAATGTTTAAGATTGAGCAAATTTAGATATTTCATTGTTATTGTCCACCTCCCTTCAGATGAAACACTCAAACACAGTTTTATCATCGTCTCAACACGTCGTCGTCTTCAATTCATTTTGATTCTTTCTCATTATCTCAAAATCCATATTTTTTCTATTTTAAAGGCAAATAAATCCCAGTGAATGACTGTTTGTTTGGTGCCACTCGGTTTAAAACAAGTCCTCACAGATTCTCCTTGAATGAATGAGCGCAGATGATTTCTTGTTCTCACCTCAGTCATCGTCTCAGCGTGTCATCACTTCCCGTTTAACTTTGATTTATTATCATTGCTGTGTCCTTGCTCGTCTGGAACACGCCTGGGATCACTTGTTAGTCTTTCCCTGTCGGGTCACACAGTCGGGGGGGGGGGGGGTTCGCACAGATGTGATGTAGCGATTTTTCCACATGATATCGCGTCGTTATCACTCAACACGTGCTTCAACCCCGTCGTGCAACTCAAGCTGCTACGGGAATTGATGTTTTCCAAATGAGTGGAACCTCAGTGAGGTTGATTCTCAGTCTGAGATATGTGTGATCACGTTTGGCCGGAGTTTTCCTCTCTCTCTCTCTCTCTCTCTCTCTCTCTCTCTCTCTCTCTCTCTCTCTCTCTCTCATCGTTGGACACCCAGGAAACATCTGGAATCGCCATCGGCTAAACCCCTGATTTTAAACAAGGACTCATCAGCCGCTTTATTAAGCGTATCAAGCTTCGGAGCTGGGAGTTTGATCAAAGCCCGGCTCACTACACTTTGTCTTGTTCCCCCCCCCCCGAGGCCTTTTCATCACATCACATCACAAGGACAAGGAGAAGCCTTGGAAGGAGGCGGGGGGGGGGGGGGGGGGGAGTCAGAGTAATTAAAGCAGAAAGTCAAAAGACACAACCTGCCACCGCTGCCAGGTAAAAAAAGAAATCTACAAAATGTGTTGCCTTCAAGAAATAAAGATTTAAAACCTTGCAAATTGGATTCTAGTGGCTTTCAGGGATCCAAGGTTCACCGAACACATAAATTGGGTTTGGGTGGAGGAAGAAGATGGAGCCAGATACATGTGACTCGGAGAAAAACATCCTGAATGAATTATGTCTTTAAAATGTCGTAAACAATTTCTACAACTGCAAAAAACTACCTTGTTTGTATTTGGTTTAAAGTGATACTGTACAGTTAGCTGTGTTCTTTAGGTTTAAAAAATAATATCACTGTTATTTCGTGAAATATATTTATGCTGGTTTTAAAATCTAAATTTATGCAATGAACATGGCTCATAAAGCCACAGTCTCTCAAACTGTCTCGGACCTTTCAGGGCCGATGCTTATGTAGAGTCATGACATTTATATATGTATGAAAAGGTTAACACCCTCTAATCGAAGGTGGATGACCCCCCCCCGCCCGCCACCAGCGACCGCTCATGAGTGGACATCTAGAAATAGTTTTCAAATCTGCTAAACCCCATTTTAGTTTGAAAACTCCGGGGCTGTGTTTATGTCTTGACGGGCAGAAACTGAGATGTTTGGAAACGGTGACAGACGATGATCAATTACAAGCGTTGGTGACGCAGCTGTCGTGCAGTTAAATTCTGCATTTTACAAAGATACAACTGTTCACATGCGTAGGAGACGAGATATTATTTGAGCAAATGTGCAACTAACGACCAAATGCTCATGCTCAGTTTACGTGAGTTGTTAGGGGATGTTTTTTAAGGTGAATACATTGTCATCGCTCATAGCCAGACATGCAGAGATAACTTAGCTTTAGCAAGTTAATTGCTATGTCGACTGTGTGTGTGTGTGTGTGTGTGTGTGTGTGTGTGTGTGTGTGTGTGTGTGTGTGTGTGTGTGTGTCTCTCTCTCTCTCCAAACCACTTCACCCAAAACTCCGAGGGGAAGTTACACTTTAAACTTTATCCGGTTGGATTTGAAAAGGGCCTGGAAAAGGTCGGGTTGAACTTTCTCAGCCAAGAGAAAACTCCTTAATCCTTCATCTGAAATTAAAAATGAAACTCACACAGACTGACGGAGGAGCTTTTTTTTTTTTTTTGTAAGCGTTAAAAGTAAAATGTTAATGCCGTTCATTAAAGAAATCTGAGCCCAGTCTCTCCCTGTTCGACTTTGTCTTCCCCCCCGACTCGAGTTCAAAAGGATGAATCTCAACTTAATGATGAAAGTTCAGGGGGAGAGTTCTCATATAACACTGATCTATTTTCCATATGAACTCTCACTGCTCGACTTTCTCCCCAATGCCTGGGAATTTATTTCTCTCACATCCCATCGTGCAATTATCCCGTCTTTGCACTCCCTATTTTGGCTCGGTTATATCAGCCTCTGCACACTTAACGCCTCACCTCACTCGTCTGTCACATCCCACCTCCTCCCCCTGTTCCTCCCACATGACATCACATCCCTCGTTGTCCTCTCTAGAAATATGAAATTCAATCCAGCTGCGGCGTTTCAACACAACCCTGAGCTGTGATCATGACTTCACTGCTGCACCGTGGCCGAGCCAAATAGGTTTCACAAGCATTCCACTGCACTGTAGCTAATGTAGTTCTCTCCCTCGCCGCGGCGGTAACTCGAGAGTCCACAGCTGGTCACTTGCAGTGTAAACGGGGATAAAGTGGAAACGTTGACCTTTCCAACTTTGAAAACTGTTTTTTTTTCTTTTCCCCCCTCAGTGTTTTTAAGACTAAGTGTTATCGTGTTTCTGCACAAGATAATCTGTCAGTCGCACGACGCACCGCAGTTCATCTTCTGCGAACCGCTGCAGCTCCAGACACTCGGTTTAAAAGGTTTCAGGATCTTGTGTTTGATGAAATCAGTAATGAGAAGTGTCACAAAAACAACAGGCTCTTCGAAAGCGTCTGCATTGGCTTCACGTAACACCCATCTCTCCCCAGTTCAGGGGTCGCAGCCTTCGTAGGATGCATTTCAAGACCAACTGGGTCACAGCAGCGCGACTAGGCGCTCAGACAAATGCGTCCTTCCATTCCCTGAGCAACGTAGGATCCAACGGGCGGATTCATCTCGTGCTAATCCCGCCCAAGGTTCATTTTTACACTGGTGACGAAGCTAACACGCTAACTACGCAGGTGGCTGAGCTGCAGTAAGTGCAGCCGCTCAAAGTAGCTACGCAACGTAAGCGTTGGACAAGCTGGTGGCAAAAATGCGAAATCCTCCATGGATCAGACCTTGTGGCTCAGCGTTCGTGGAGTTCTCTCGTCTTTCTGCTCAGTTTACACACCTTCCTTGACCAAGTCTTCTGCAGGACGCAGCCCCCGCATTGCATCGGAGGCACTGTACGAAATCTCAGGGCATCATCACTCATTTCTGAGGGACAGTCAGTGGCTTTTGAGATGTTCAGTAGCTGTTGAATTAAGTTTGTGTTGTGGCTCTGACTCTCAAGGACGAGCCCTCCGTGTATTCTGCACTTAGCGACGTTGAGAGCACGAGGAATAAAAGTTTAATGCCTCAGGTGGTGAATGATGGAGGTTAATACAGCTGCTGAGCTTCTGTGCAGGTGCACCTGTTAAAGTCAACCTGCTCTGTCCTCTATAAAGGATGAAATCTGGCTGCTGAGCCTCCTGTGAGCTGGGTTTTGTCACCGGAGCTCGTTGCCATAAGCTCAGGACGTAGATCTGTCTGCGGAGATTCACTGGTATTGACCTCCGAACCATAACAATGCAATATAAGAGGAGAGAGAGAACAGTAGGACTGGGATACATGGGGTTGAGTTGTGGGGCTTGTATTGATCCTGTTGCTGTGTTCTGTTGTTTTTAAATGAACACACGATGCCTTTGAGTGAGAGCTTTGGTTCCTCAGCCCAACAGAGAAAGCACAGTGTGTTTAATGCACCTCAGCAGAACAACCCGTACTTTGTGAACTTATTACCTTTAATACCTTATTCTGCAAAATCAATAATCTCCTTTCACCTGAGATCGTCTGTGTGCGGCCCCCGTCCCCGGTAATTTGTCACAACTTCGCTCGTGGCTCACAAATTACCAACAGGAACAAAGTGCAGGGAGTTCTTAATTATCTGTCGACGGCTGGCAGAGTAACCGGAGACCTTAATCACGAGACCGGGCTGACAACACGAGTAGAATCGACTCCGGGTCGGATCCATTTTCTCTCTTCCTGAATTGGGGCCGTTAATGTGTTGTTTATATTATCCTCACAAAGCCATTAGTGCTAAACGCGCGTCATTTAAAAATGTCAACCCTGTGACGTGAAATATGAAACGATGTCGGATTTAAACGAGTGCGGAGGTGCATCGATCTTTTGTTGTGTTCCATCAGTTCCACCGCCGGCCATCGCTCTGCCATTTGAAGGCTGCCGACATCATTGACCACACTCTCCCCCCCCCCCCCGCCCCCGGTGGATCGGATGTGAATGTCAATCCAATGACTCCAGAGGAATTAATGCAAAGTGCTGATTGGCTCTCAGGGTGACAGGGTGGTTAGTGAAAAGGTTGCAGGTTTTAATCCTGCGCCAGCGTCCTGGAGCAAGACATTCAGAGCAATCTGCTCTCAATGAGCGTTCAGCTCGATTTAATCCACTGCTCCGTCTCAAGGGTGTTTTTGTTTGTCTGTTCTAAGCGACTCTAGTTTTATCGATGCTTCCCGGTCTGTGCTTCCACCGTCGGAAAATCTTTACTATAGAGGCAGAGCCGAGGGAAAAGACGCCCGGTGTCATCATCCGTCACCGGGGTTTGTCGTCTCTGGTGCTGTCGTCGATTTCAGAATCAGCTTCTGTGACTTTCTTAGGTTCTAGTCACAACTTTCTCACAGGTACAATATTTAAATGGGCCTGAATGAGAGTGAATGCATCACTGTGAATTCTGCCATTTTGACTCAAGGTCATTAAGATGGATGTCCAATCAATTAATCAATTAAAAATAACAGAAGTGATGTTGTTTCACTCACCTCTGCTGAGCTGAAATATTGTTGTTTATTTGTATTCGTGGGCTGTTGATTAACAAGGTGATGTCTGGTTGGTGGATCCCTGTGTTTTTCTTTCATTAGTCTAAAATGCAGAAATAGAAGCAAAGAGAGAAAAAAGAATCAAAAGTCCAATCAAAATTAATAGTCAATAATTAATAATTTTCCTATTGTGGGTGTATTAAAGGATCATCTTATCTTATCTTATCTAAACTTAAATATGTTTAAGAATGCAAGTACAAAGAGAAGAAACGGTTTTATACGTTGTAAATAATAAATTAATTAATAAAAATTACTAAATGATCTAGTACAATTCTTTATGAATAGTAAAGAGTTTCTCACCTTCTAAGAATCTGCCTGTCAAGTCTGCATTTATGAATAAAGGTCACTAGTAATAATCAATAATCAAATCTGCAGTTGTAAAATTTAAATTTAGTTTACTGAGACTGTTTGACCCACTTATAATATGTTGATCAATTTGCTATTGGGTTAATTTATCAGAAATCAATTATAAAATGGTTACAAACTTAAATTTCAAATGTTAAACAAAAAATTATTCAAGAATTGAAATGAATTCCTTATAGTGAGATTCAAAGTAATGTTAATAATTCCATATTAACGGTTCTTAATAATGTGAGGCAGCAGCTCTGATAAGTTCTCAGTAAATTAATTGTGGTCCAGATGCTCGGCAGCTTTTCCCCTGAAGGTCAAAGGTCAAATGCTTCAATAGGCACAAGGAGCTGAGGCACAAAGCAGGTGTGAAGCTTTCGGAGGATTAACAGCAAACAAAAAGCTGGTTCACAGCCTGAAGAACACATTAGTGACAACTTCCAAACCTTTCTAAATGTCATCTCAGAATAAGGTGCTGCTGCAAACCACTCTGCACCCAGCACTGGTTTTCACTCTCTACGAACTCTTGACTATGTGCCGTTACATAAAGTGCAGAGTTTGGATCCATAGATCAATTGGAAGGAATCTGGATGGGACGAGTAAATAATTATTGCCTCCCACCCGGGGCCCGTGCTTTAGAGAAGCACTTACCCGCCACCTGCTCTGCTGCAGCTGCTCAGTCGGCGACAGAAGACGAACTAATTGTACTGCAAAGCTCCGGGATGTGAATACATGCATCTCGCTGAATGAGAAACAGGGAAGCTGCTGAAGCCACCGTGCAGAAAAGTTTCCTGCAAGAATGGACTTTGGAGAGACGCATGAATAGTCGGATGAATAAGGAGCTGCGAGGAATCTTTTGACTCGGAGCCAAATCAAAACCAAATCGCCTTCTCCCCCCCAGTGTCCTGTGCAATCAGCTTCTGTTTAGCTCTGTGACAGATGTGGCACTGGGACAATCCATTGCAGGCTGGCATCCTCCTGTTTATCTACAGGCCGGGCACTTCGGTCCCCATTCATTGTGTTAATGGTGCGACCAGAGAGGACTCTAATATCCGTCTATGACACGCCCATGACAGCACAGTGTAAATCTTCTTCTGCAGGGAGGCTGCACAGAATACAGTGCATGCATATGTGACCTCATGTAGCCCAATGCATTCTCATTGTTTTCAGATCTACATGTTATTTACAGGTTCCAGATCATTTTTAGATCATTTTACTGGTTATTTTAACGAACATATTATTATCTGCAGCGTGTTTCCTGCTGTGAGACGACAGACGTCACAGGTTTGCTTAATTTTCTTCATTCTTCTGTCAAAACAGCTCGAAAATGAAGAGAAATTAGAAGTAAGCACAAGAAAATCGAAATAAAAACGTCAATTACCAGTTTAACTGTGGACTTTTAAAATGGAAATTTTCAGCCCTTTTTTGCACAATCAATAGAAACACTGAAGAATAGCCTGATTGGATACTCAAGGACTTAAAGTTCCACATTTTTTAAATTTCAAAAGATTTATTCTTTCTTTATTTGCAGATTTTCCAGTCATGCTCGAAAACAGCCTAACCACTTATCTTCGATCCTTTTAAGTGCGTTAAAAGGACCAATTTTCTTTTTCTTATTCCATCAAACAAGCAACACACACTTCAGAACACACTAATGCACCACTGTTAAAAAAAGAGGCATCTTGTTTTCTTTTCCTCTCCCTCCACTGTTTTCCATCCCTCTCACTTCAGAGCATTTAGCTTTGCCTCCGTTCCCCTCCTCGTCTTTCTTCGGCCTGCACGAGGTATCTCTGGTCGCACTGAGCAGCTCCACTTCAGCACGATAAGAGGACTTGAACCCGACGCCACAAGCAGAGCGCTGGGCCAGAGGGCTGCTGAGGCTGAGGCCGAGGCTGGCTGACAACTAAATAAGCCACTTGGGAACTTGTGGAGTGTTTCCCTGGAGAGACGGAAGGTGAAGGGACAAAGCCAAGAGGCCAAGAGAGCAAGCTTAATGGAAACAATATATTCTGTCACCCAGGAGACCCCATAACCTCCCTGAAAAAAACTGCCATTAGCAAGTCATTATCCATAAAGCTGAAGGGTTTTATGGATCAGAACGCATCTCATACAAAGAGATATTTTCACGGCCTGAAAGGGAACTAGAGATCTGTCGGCTGTGTTCCTATTGGACAACGTCACAAAGGTGTCGAGACGCTTCGTGGAAGATTAATAAAATAAACATAATGCCCGTCTCTGTTAGGACATTGTGAGAAGTTCCAGATGTGGCATCAGTTGTTGTCCAATAGGTCAAACTACATGAGATAAAAATGTTGCATTTGAATTCTAAATCCTTCCGATCCAGGCAGACATCGTGTGGTCGGACTAATGTTGCACTGTTAGTGAACGTTTCTTCATTTGCTGAAATTGCTGGATTTAGTATTGAGCTCTTCTGAAGCCTAAAGGCAAAAACTTGTGACAGAAACACACGTGCACACTCATAAAGTGCCACACAAACGTCACACACTACATCTGTGTGAGCCCGTCCAGAGAATTCCCAGAGTCACAGCTGTTGGTACGTTTATTTTTTTTGTTAAATCGGAATAAACAAAGTATTTTCCCACGAAGCAATTTGTAGGACTCGCCAGCTCACAACAACCCCCCCCCCCCCCCACACACACACACATATCTTTCACCTTGAGACCTCATTCACAACCACACACACACACACACACACACACACACACACAGTAGAGTAATATGTCAACAGCTGTACATATGTCTGGATACGTTCTCGCTCAGCATTTATCTTTAAATTGGATTCGGTGTTAGATTAAATTCCTCTGAGGGAAAAAAAATAACGCCCACAGACAACTGGATGCACTCGAGCTAAAGAGGAAGTGTTAAATGTCACATCTCCCCCCCGGTGACCTTTCTCTCACCATTCTTTATTGTTTTTATTTGTTAGCGATGGTTTAGCTTCGATAAAACTGTAAACGCAGCACTTGTTTGTCTGCATATCTGAGTTTCTAACATTCGTAGCTGCAGCAGCGAGTGGGCAGCTTTAAAGATGAAGATGAAAAACAATGTTGTTTTGCAGCAGTTGTGGTTTTTTGTATCAATAAAATCTTTTAAATGTGAAATGAAGTGAAGCAAACTCGCACTGTTTTGCAATATCTACTGGAGTTAGCTAACATCAGCTTGGCATCGGTTGTGCATGGAACTAATAATGCAATAGTTGACTTTAGTTGACTTCACTTTTTATTAGTTAGAATATTTTTCTACTTTTATTCAATGTGCAATGTCCATATTGGTCAAAAACATAGATGGGAAATAAAGATGGAAGTCTCCTCTTCCTCCTGCGTACAAAAATGAAGCCAAATGAAAGTGGGCGTCGCCATCTTGTGCCTCGGATGTAGGTACCGCTGATACAAATGCTTGACCAATCTCAGCTGTCAATCATGTTTCATCCGTTTTTTATATAATCAAATCACAAATCAAAACCAAACTTATCAGAAACACTTGAACAAACGAGCCTCTGTCTAATTCGCTGCTGTTCAGTTTCATATTCACTAACCAGAGGGAGCGATCTGAAGAATTCATGACATTTGCGTGATGTCATGCTGTGGTCGGTGCTCTGTGATGACTAACGCCTCAGCGATCGAAGCTTGAGACACAGCCCAACACCGAGTGGTGACTGGGGAGCAGTTACCAGAGGTTACAACGGGACGTGACTCCATGTGAGAGGAGGGACAGACTTTCTGTCTTCGCTCTGTCAACACGGTGGCCCGTCCCTCGTGAATACCCTGTAAACACCCTGTAAACACCCCCCCCTCCCATATGAAGAACGCAGCAGGAGGGGGTCACATGTGAAAATGTTCGGATCATTCAGGCGAAGGGTGAACCCAGCAGAACATGGAGACATGTTGTTTGTTTACAGCAACGACACCGGGACTTATCGCTAAAAGCTCTCGAGTCTCCTCGTCTTTACAAGTTGACGTCTTCATTGGCGTCTTCTTCATCATCCTGAGAAATTTGTATTCTCTGACATTTTCCAAACTATTCCCCAGGGGAGCCGGCAGGAAAACTTTTGAGTTTCCTAAGCGTCAGAACAGTTAGAAAACTTAAAGTTGGAAAATCTGATGAATCACAGAGAATATACGACATTTGACATAAGTGTAGTAGAAAGTTGTAAAACATGCACAGTACGTGTTAGTTCAGCGTTTTAAGGTGTAAAGGAACAGAGTATGATTTAGGATGAGTCTCTTAATGACTGGGGAGGGCCGCCGCCGCTCTGATAGCATTTTGTAGCTCGTTCCACCGAATCAGGAAACCACAAACCAGAGCCGTCCGGTCTGTGATCGCCTTGGAGAAATGTTGTGGCTAAGACGAAGCATAAATCAATACGATAAGGTTCAGGTAACGTGTGCAGACCCAGCCGTCGCTCTGTGGTCGAGCATTAGTGACTTGAATTTGATTCTGGCGGCCGTGAGTAGCCAGCGGAAGTGGACGAGCAGCAGAGTGACATGTGCCCTTTTAGGCTGATTGAAAACCAGGTTCTCCGCCGCAGGGTCTTAAACTAGAGACGCAGAGAGAGAACCGCGGCCTCGAGTCAGAGTGGGACAGTATAATGACTGAGGTGAGGAACATGGTCAGGGACAGATCGCTGTGCCCAGTAGCTCACATGGTGCTGCACACTCTCACGTGTGCGTTGCTTTAACCTTTGATGGTGGGCGTGTCTGACACTTGGCGCTGTCGGGATCTTTTCATAACGACAACAGCCAATCACAGTTTCCAGCTCGGGACTCCGACTTGGGGCCTTTGCTGAGTTTCACTCTCAATCTGACCTTTCGCAGAGGCAATAAAACGTAAACGGGGGTTTTATTACAGAAAAGAGAAGGTTGGCTGATCATCGCCCTGTTCCTCGTGACCTTGTTTCTCGGAGAGAGATGAAGAAATAACTTTGCTGTTGAAATTGTGGCCCGGAAAGACTAAAGGTCTTTGCACATCAAGTCCGTAATTTATGTCCGATTTTGGATTTTATTGCACATTTAAAACATCACAGGTTTGATTTCCGCATCTGTCAAAGTTGTTGCATCACATCAAACCGGATCACTGACATCCTGAGTTACACGTGGAAGTGATCGAGATCATTTCACAGCTCCTTGATCAGCAGATGAATTTCTCCTCGTTCCTGACGACTTCTCACGATTGGACGGACCATTAAAAATCCTCCTCGCTGCTCGACTCCATTTAATCTACTGACGCAGATTTTTCGGGAACAAATAGAACAATGAAACGCATCGTACTTCATCGTGCAAAGGTTTCTGTACGTGACTATTTTTATAAAGAATACTCGATGTGCAAAGACCTTTAGAGTTTATTCTAAGAAAAAACCTTTTTCCTACTGTCGACATTTCAGCACCTACTTGACACTGCACTAAAAATGTCACAGTGATTCCACATTTGGCTTTTAATGCAAGGTAATGGTTGTCAAGTCAAGTCCACCTCCTCTCCCTCCTCAGACGGTGACATTTCAAGTTTAACAATTGATGACTTCAAGCATTGAACTTTATTATCGAGAGCAGAGGATGAAGCAGGGTTTTAATCTCCGTTCTCACAGGTTGAGACGATGTTTTGTTTGATCAGGAAACGCTCTGAGCTTTAACATTTTCAGGCTCAAGACATTCTTTGTACCAATTCAAACTCTGCTACGAGACAAAGAGCAGAGCTGCGACTGCACGCTTCTAAAATTAGATCAGGACCAGTCTCTCGTACAATAATGACAACTCCAGTGTGTGTCCTCGTATCCGCCGCTGCCATATGTGATTTTATTCTGTCCCTCTGTGCTGCAGAATCAGAAAACATCTGGCCGTTGGGTTTGACGGCTGAGATGCGACTCTGTTAAGTCCGTTTCACCCATTAGTGAAATGAGGAGTTTGGAGTGCTGCTGTCGTCCTGAGTATTTCAGACGTTTCCTGGAACAAACCGAAGCCGTGTCTGAAACTAAAACTGGCTCATTTTACACCAGTTGTTTTCTGTCTTTCTCGTCAGTGAACAGAGCGCCGTCGTATATCTCTGGAGCAGCAGGCGACTACAAAGCGTTACCGACCGGCTCCTGGCCAACAGCCCCCGGCAGCCACCTCTCATGTCCCCCCCCCAACCCCCCACCAACATAATTGCAGGGCCCTTGCACCTTTCAACAAGCTGCTGTGGGATTTCATGAGAGGTCTCACATTGTCCATTCATAGAAGTCATCAGGGACAAGAGAAAGGAGAAATGGCCGAACCACTGCAATAGATGGATGAAAGATAGATGATGAAAGATCAGCTACGAGATGAATCCTGACCAGGAAACATTTGAAGAAGAGTGAAAGAACTATGATTATTTAAAGAGGGAAGGAAATACAAACCATTGCAAATCAATTGAATTGATTTTAACCTTGTTGTTGTGATGTATTATAGCTTGTATCTTGTATATATCTTGGATATTATGAAATACATAATGTGTATTTATACCGTTTCATATCGTGTATAGTGTAGTAACCTGGTGTGAATCGTAGTTGACGTGATTTTTGTGGTTGTGATATTGTTTTCATGGTAACAGCAAGCCCCCACCAATCAGACGTTGCTAATACCGCCGAGGATTATGGGTAGCGTAGTCCTTGGCATCGTAAATAAAACAAATCTAAATCATACAGACTTGTGGATTCTACAGGAGCATAAACATTGTTTCACAATCTCGTAGCTTGGATGGACGGTGACAATATTAGTAGAGCTGATAATCAAAATCTCTATTCCGAGATTAAACTCAAGTGCTACTCAGAAGAGCGCAAAGTTCCAGTCTCCCTTTCTGAAAACATAATTAAATTGATCTGGGTTTTTTCATCAAGATTCATGAATTATTCTCTGAACAAATCAACGAAATAAGGAGAAACGCCATATTCGCAATATTAAAGAAAAGACATTTATTATTCAACAGACAATTAAAACAACTTAGACGGAGATATAGCCTCCTTTGCGTAGGTAATTTATGAAAAATGATGTTTCAAAATCCTTTCTGCTGTTCTATCATCAAACTTAGACACAACACGGACTCATCTCTCTGATTCAAACGCTTCCAAGCGCCTGTATCATATATAATCATATACACACAACACGTGCTGCAGACAAAGACGAGCAACAGCAACCAGGAGCTTCCCATCGCTCGGGGTGAAGCCGGCCAGGTCCCCCTCCCACCCCACCCCCCCACCCCCACCCCCCTGCTGGGACGCCCCACTTTCCTGTCCGGACCTAAGTGACGCCGGGTGCTAACAAGTCAAGCCTTTCTTTCATCTGGGCCTGGAGGGAGGAGGAGGGTGGGGGAGGATGGGGGAGGCAGATGAGTGCTGGTGGATTTCGGTGAGAGGGCGTGTAAGTGTGGGTGGAGGGGGAGGGGGGGGGGCAGCCTGGCTCGCATCCGCTGATAAGTCATTAAATATGTATAGAAACCGCGCCTCCGCCGGGGCCATAATTGATCCGAGGACACCATTAACCACGGCACATCCCAGTTCGGCTGCACCTGTGAACCCCCACCCCCACACTGATCCCCCCCGTACCCACCCCCATCTTTAACGAGCCAGTGCGATCAGACAGAGCGAGAGAGAGAGAGAGAGAGAGAGAGAGAGAGAGAGAGAGAGAGAGAGAGAGGAAGATGAATGGAACGGGACACGCCCAGAAGCTCACTCGCAGCCAAAGTCATCACTTTCTGTGAACGTTAGCATTCTGTCGTTAGCACATTGTTGTGCAGCGCAGTCACGCTCAGCTTCAGCAAACCTGCTGCAGGAGAGTGAATATTCAGCCGATATTAACTATTCTGTCGTGTTTTAGGACGACAGGAGCGATGGTGGAGAGAAGTAAAGTGTCAGTTTCACCTCTCTTCTCTTTGTGGATGGATCAGTGTTGAAGCAAAGGAACCTCAGTCACACGTGAAACGCTCTCGGCTCATTCACACCTCCACGATCAGCTGACAGATGCTGCCGCTTCATTCAGCTCATACTGATGCACAGGAGCGTTTCAAGGGCCCCAAGTCCTGAGGGACCCGGGGCCTCCTACGTTGAACCAAACCCCCCTCCAAACAAAGACTTGATATCAAACCACATCATTCCAATTTTCAAATGATTCTTTTATTATCCAAATCATAAACAAACCATGTGCATATGATAAATAACAGTAAAGATAATAAGAATTAATCGTAGAGGAATGTAGAGGAAAATGATCTTTCACAACGTGTCGACCACCATCCCAGACTCATCATACGCACACATTTAGACGTTCTAGTCTTCAAACAAACCTCTGAAATCCTGCATCACAGGGACTTGATGTAATCGGCGGCTCTCAGGGGCCCCCTCTCAGCTCAGGGCCCCCAGGAAACCGCTGTGACGCCCCTGCTGACGGACTGTTGACTGTTATTGGGATGGATGGAGAGTTAGAGACGAGGGAATAAACAAAATGAACAGATAAAAACAGGGGAGTGTTTCCAGACGAGGCAATAAAAAAACAATAAAAAAGGTATAAAGACCAATATAAACACACTAATGCAGAATGTGCCTGTGGAAACGAGTGGTCCCCGCGTGTGGACATAACGAGACGCAGTAACGACCTTTCAACGTGAAATCATGGATTATTTCACGAGGCAAACGAAAGGAGACAGTCGCTCAGCACAAAACCCTGAAGTCCTGTGCTTCTCTGGGAAGACTCAGCAAAACAGAGATCAATAATCAGTGGAGTGCACGGATCAGTTCCTCCGCTCAGAGTCGGCCGACGTGCTCGTCAGACACAAGATGCAACACCGGCTACTGTCCTGAGGGAAATTCAATTTGTAAGACCGGCAGAGAAAGAAATGCTCATCAAACAAGAACAGCACCGTTGATGAGAATCTGAATCTCATCAACGGTGTTCGAAAGTTTATATAATACTGACATTTATGCATTTATTTATGCATTTATTTACTTTTACTTTATTTTTCTTGAATGGGTCCTGATTTCATTCAGAGCTACACTATCAGGACTTTAACTTTTCTCTCCTCCTTCTCTTCTTCCTCTCTCCTCCATCCATCTCAAATCTCTGCAATGCAAAACCTCTCAATACCATTTGACACTGATCCACAGAGATGAATGAAAACCCCTTTTAACGGAGGAGGCTGCTGTTATTGCCTTTTTGTCAACAAAATCCGTTCTAATGTGTTATCTGTCAATACGATGACTTGACAAGTCCGTGTGCGGAACCGCAGCCTCGAGCGCTTTCACCCACGATGAAGATGAGCATTGGAAAATATCGTTTTTTTTAACAAACGCTGCTCAGACAGGAGGAAATTACAAATGACAAAACACTGACTGTGCTAACATGGACACCGCAATTATTTTGATTATAGTGTTTACACGAGTTGCTAATAGAACTTTACATTCATATTCCTGTTTACATGTCTGACTCCTGCCATTACGTCCAATGTTATTCCACCAGTTTGAAAATATTTTAATGATACGATGCTACCGTAGCATTTTGAGTGCGTCCTTTCAAATGTTTTCGTTTATTCACAACGAGGGCATGAACGAGCATCAACTGTCGAATGGTGCCGTCGCAAAAAGGCCAAACTCCAGTGGAACGTTATGATGCGATGAAGACGAACACGCAATGTGACGAAGGTTGAAACACTCCACGTCTTAATTCGGTTAGTGCTTATTCCGAGTGTGACCTCATTCAGGTTAAGGTCATCTGTTTACAGGGCTGTGTCTTATTCAACTCGGGTTAATATCTGAATATTTGTGTCCATGTAAACTGAGTCAAAGCTACGGAGAGAACACAGGGAGCCACATGGAATCAAATATAAAATAAAATAAGCTAGTCGTTGTCTGTCCGCTGTGTATAGCCTGTTACATCAGCCATTACCTTTTGTGTGTGTGTGTGTATATGTGTGTGTGTGTGTGTTTGTTTGTGTGTAAGGGGGGATGGTAACTACGGAAACCCGTGCAACACGTGTGGACGGCCGCTGAGAGGATATTGATTGGTTTGGAAATGATTAAACCCTCAGGAGTCTGAGAGGCTGTTGCTGAGCGCAGGACGCCACTGAATGTACAGGAACTAATGCAAATGACAACTGAAACCATTAGTAATGTGTTATATTCATATTATTAATTTGATGGATAAAAACAGGAACAAAGCCGTCGTGTGCAGTGACTTTTACAAACCAACCATAAAAACACACCGCTGCATGATTCTGTTTTTGTGTCTCTCCTGCTGCTCCTGAAAATACATAGTAAATGTGCAGAGGGATAATATCTGATATCTTATCTTAGAAACGATCCTTCAACTATCGACAGTATTATTTTGATCATGATGTTTACATGAGTTCCTAATGGAAAATTCCATTCATATTCCTGTTTGCATGTTGTTGAGCAGAGTCTGAACAAGATGTCCGTATGTTCCTGTGACCTTTTAGAAAATATCTCCATTGCGATGTTTGCTTCCATCCAAAATACCTTATTACATCCGTTTCTTTGTGCAAAATCTTGTTTGCATCGTCAAGCAGTTGGAAACAACCACATGTCCATGATGCTAAATGTTGTGAAAACTCCAATTGAACGTTATAATGCAGCTATACATAACATATTATATTTCTAGTTAGATACATAATAAATTGCACATAAATAATGCATTATTTGAGTCCCTCTTTTCACAGAGATTATATAAGGTTTTGCATTTGACATCTAACAGAGGTGAAGCTAAAAAAACAAAACAAAAAGAGATATTATTGAATAGAATGTTATTGAACTCTGTTAAAAGGTAACCCTGAAACTGTCATGTCTCTCCACCAGGGGTTATAACAGGAAGGTCACGTTCTCTATATGTTAGGATTCTATCAAGCTGGGAAATAATATCTGCTGAAAATATGATTTTTAAAGAATACGATTTTTACAGACTTTTTCAGTAGAATGTAAATTTCTCCGACTCCTCTCGGTAACTTTCCCCGTCAGGGCCCACGTACTAAATGAGCCGAGGTCTTTGTGGTTTGCCACCGGCACATTTCGGGATACAATTTCTCGCTTTGAGGACTGAAAGCTCCGTGTGAGGCAGGCAGCGTCGAAAACACAGCGACACTTCACATCTGGGGCGTGCAGGCGGGGGAGCAGCATGTCGCACACAGACGCAGAGAGAGAGAGAGAGAGAGAGAGAGAGAGAGAGAGAGAGAGAAAACAGCTGGAGAGATTGAGAGCAGGGAAAAGTCTGAGATCTTAAACAAACGTCTGGAGACCAGACTCGAGTGCTGCAGGCCCCGAACAGGCTCATAGTGCGAGAGTGTTCACAGGATTGAATTGTCATCATGTGAAACTTAATCTTTCAACCTGAATGTGTGGTCAGTTTTTTTTTTTTTATCTCTGTGTTTTCCACAGTTGCCTTTTCTGTAAAGCTGCTGTCAGACCTGCACTGAAGTCTGGACGTTCTCCAGAGGAGCTGAACGTGAGAACGCAAATGTTCGAGTGAGTTCAAGCGAGCGAGTGGGCGTGTAGATGACGTTTCTAACGCGCCAACAAACATGTCAACAACGAGACTCGGGAGCTTTTTGGTGACGAGAACAGACGCTGTCGTTGATGTGTTCATGTCCTGCCCCCCCGCTGCTCCACCCAGACACCAGCCCACACCTGAACGTTCTGGAAATGCTCCTGTTCTTCCTGCTGCGTTCTTCATAATTCCCCCAATTTTCCGGGACTGAAAACGTATTAATTCAAAGCTTTATACGAAAACTTTTATCTCTGACCCCTGCTGGGCTCCATGACGCTCTGATGACCGTGGCTCTCTGATGATTTGTGACTTTTACACAGATGCGTCTTTGAGCCGTTCGATTATTTCCTCCCTGATGAATCAATCCAAGAATCCATCGATATGTTGGTCTCAGTTTTACCTCCAGCTGCTCTGTGACAGTTGTTTGTGTCGGGGACCAACGTGATCCTCTGATTCTCTGACTGAGCTTCTTCACATGTTGCTGCACACGTCATCGGCCCGTCTGATTGCAAACTGATTGCGGTCTCTCTCTCTCTCTCTCTCTCTCTCTCTCTCTCTCTTCTTCTTGTTTATTAGTATTCTGGAGATTAAAGGCCAATCGCCGAGCGCGTCCGTTCCTCTCAGCCGTGAAATAAACCTTGTTAAAAAGTTCGATGCTTGCCTGAACATCGTGACTGTTTGATGACAAGTGTCGGGAGGTTATTAGAGATCAGCTCGCCGCAAGAAAGTTCCACCCGAACGCACACAAAGGTACATGCAGCCCACTAGAGGCTTAATATCCATGTGCAACACAATCAAAATGAAATGTAGAGAACTAACAAAGATCTGTGCGCAGAGCTGACTTGTACTTTATTCCTCCCCACTGCCCGGCACACGATGCCAGGAAGGAACAAGATACTGTGTCATTAAAGAAAAAGAAAGGAATCAGCATCTAAACTCGTAGAGTAACACAACATAAAAAAGACGACAATAGAAAGGTCACTCAGCAGAACGTATATATCTCCACCGAGGCCCAACAGACCCCTTAAATAGAGCTGCACCAAATTCCACACACTCACAGATATCGGTTCAGTAAACATTTTCTTTTTCTTCAAGATCCATGAATTATTCCCTGGGAAATGTGGGGAAACTCTCAAAATGGCACAATGTTGAACAAAGTGATTAAAACTTCCACCTCAAAATGTAGTTTTGTTATTTGGCTCCACATCTTTCCACCAAGTGTCGATGGAATTATTATAATGGGTTCAATACTTTCTGCTGACAAACAGACAGACAACAGATAAACAAGCAATACAAAACATGACTAACAGTAGCATCCAATAACATGAGTGATGTTTAATGTTGCATTAACCTCACTGCTATAAAATGATCAATAAAATAATAATGAAATAAAGTTACTCGATTTACTTGAAAATTGACCAATTCAAAGTACAGAAACGAGAAGAAGTAAGCTGTCCCTTAGCTTCCGTATAAAATCGGTGGTATTTTAATTTAAATTTGAAAGTTGAATATCGAAGCTCTGGGTTCATGCAGCCTAAAAATCTAAAGTAAGCCAAGTCGGCAAGTTCTTCCTTTTTTAATTAACACCCTTAAACCACGTGGACTAATGAAAGTCTTTTACTTTCTCGTGAGGAAACATTAAACTCTGAATACTACAGGCAGATTATGTTCATGATCATTATATTCAGCATCGTCTCATAACAGGAAGAGGATGCAGGTAACAACACGTGTCGCTCCTGCATTGTTAATAAACCGCTGTACGAACCCGGGCGGGGGGGGGGGGGGGGGGGGGGGGGGGTTGATGACTTCCTGTCGAGCGGCTGAATGGTGATGCCGCCTCACATTGTGCTGTGTAACCTATTCATCTTACACAGTGTGACCTATATTCTGTAACGCTGCCTGCTGCCAGTCCCCTGGTGTCGGGAGGCCACACAATGGTTAAAGGTGCAATGAAAGACACATGGTGTGGCAGGTAGGAGTCTTTTCAGACACGAGGAGCGAACGTCTTCCTCTGAGTTTGACTTCTAACAGACACTTTAGGCAGGGACGGGCTTGGAATGAATGGATATGTGAGAGTGACTTCCCCTTATGTTCCTTTAAAACCTGTAAAACCCACTGGAGACAAGAAAAAACTGCAGAAAAAACGAAAACCCATCTCAGTCTCCTTTAAGTTTTAAACAAGAAACGAGCAGAACCCAAGGAAACGCAGGGAGTTTAATTCAGTTCATATTTTCCCTCTGAAGATGCACAGACTGGAATTTCAATTGCGCGGCCGAGGACATTTTTTTCCTCTAGTCATTGTCCATTTCATTGACCCATGTCTCATTAATTCTCAGTCGTTCACCGTTGGTTTGCCCTCCATGCGCGCTGAGCAGTAAATTGCTGCAGGGGCGTCGATGTGCAGGAAGAGCCGGCTGCCCTAATGGGGGACGTGAGTGGGTGGTCTGCTCTCCGAGGGGCCTCTGCAGACCCTTACCTCACTTCACTTCGGCTGAGTCACTCGGCCCTTTGCTGTTTTTTTTTTTTCTTTTGCACGGTACTGAAACATGTTTACCAAAATTGGCTTTTTACAATCTTATCCAAACCTTTATTATCCTGAAGTGAGAAAAGTGCTCAGGAGGATAAATGCTTTCTGAAAGTGTAGCTGTTTGGTGCAATTACATGTGACTGGTAAGGTTTTGATTTTTTTTACTATGAACAGTGGTTTTTAATGGGAGCTGGTGCTGCTGGACACCAGGGTCTCCATTCACTGAAGAGGCCAGGAAAGTGGTTCTTCTCATGTCCAGAGCTATTTCGTCTTATTTCCAACTGGTCCCTTGTTGCCAGTCTGTTCTGTAAGGTTTCCTCCTGATCCCCTTTTTGAAAAGTATCAATCCCTCCAAGGAGGTTATGTTTTCACTCGTCTGGTTGATAAGTTGTTTGGTTGTTTGGTCGATTTGTTGGTTGGTTGAATCGGTTGAATTGTTGGTTGTTCGGTTATCAGCAGGGTTATACAAAAACTACTAAAAGCATTGGGATGCGTTACGGGTGTAGATCTGAAAACAGTTATATATTTAGATTTCTACAGATTTCTTAGGGGAACATTCATGGATCTTGATGAAGAGAAAATTATTATTTCTCATTAAGGGGACTGATCTGTCTGAGTGTTTGCTATCTGATTGGATTTACAGGGACTGTTGGGCCTTGGTGGAGGTTCTGCTAAATGCCATTCCAGTAATTCATCAGGGGTAGACAAGGTAGACAACATATTCTACGATAGAGCAAGGTTGTTTATCGGTGTCCTCCAAGATGACTTCTCCCAAAACAAACTCATATCAGCATTTTTCTGATCTGCTCGCCCTCAAGAAAAAGTCCAGCCTGATTAAATATTTATAACGGTCAACAGATCCTGTGAAAACACCAAAACCAACAGACCCCCCCCCCACCCTGTCCATACCGTCCAAATTCTACCTCCTGTCTGTGCAAAGACCAAATTCCTTCAAATCTGAGTCCCTCAAGTTTATTCGAAAAGAACAACACACCCTGGGACTTGGTTTGATTTTGAAAGTCAAACAGCAGCAGATAGTTGATTCAGCTCGGTGGTGATTTACAGCAACATGGTGTGTGTGGGGTTAGTTCAAAATAAGCCGCAGTGTCCACAATTCATTGTAAATCAAGGGACATGTCACCCAGTGCTTCACTGTGGCTCATCGAAGTGTTTTGGGACAAAAGTCGGGCTCTGTAGCTGCAGAGGAATAAGATCTGTGTGGCTCTGGAAACACCAACACACATACACGTGTGCAGGATCGTTTTTATTACGTCTTTTGGGTCTTTTTTTTTATTGGAGTTCTGACACTAAGAAAAAAACACAGGATACCACCAGAGGCTTTAAAACGACTCGAGTAACGTTAGGTAACAACCTTGAGGGCTGAGGGTAGAGGAACCTCAGTGGTGAGGGTAAGAGATCGGCTGCTGGGAGAAGACGGGGCAGGAGTTGTGGTCTCCAGCGTCTAAGTGACACACTTTGAAAACCGTCCGCTGCAAATTCCTCAGTTGGACTAACATCAAAACTGATATTTCAGACAGTTCAGGACTTAGAGTTGTTTTATAAAATACTTTCACACATTGAGTTATACTGCAAACTGCAAACGAATGAAACAAACACATTTCAACTGATTTAATATCCACGTCTCTTTAACAAGCACTGTTTCTAACATGTTAATATATCTTTTAATATGTGAGTGAGTGATTATACCTCAATTTCCTTTTGAAACTTTGGCGTCGTCTGGTCTCAAATCTGCTGCGTGTGTGTTACTGTCCTATTCCTGTGAGGTCACACCGTCCTTCGACTTTGTCAAGTACTTATTATGCTGCGTTATTATATCCTGTGCTGTGCTGTGTCTGCAGCCGAACAACCGAGACCAACAGATGTTTGCTATGTTTGGCAAATTAGGTGTTTCTCGTTTTTTAAAATTAGATTACCGCTCGGTCCCCGTGTTTCACTTTACACGGTGTCGCTCCACGTAGATCTGCTGCTAAACATTGTTTACGTGCACTGATGAAAATAGCAACAGCTCTTTTAGGCGCAACGTGCAATTATACGGTGATGTCGCTGGATGTGCTGGTTGTTGACTGCACAGCTACAACAAACACGGGGTTTAGAAAAAAAGCTTTTCACAGAACCAGTCGGAGTCGTGTTTGCTTAAGCTCTCGAGTTAAAAAGCTGCTGTAGAGAGAAACTGATCGCGGTTGATTTGCACTGTGAAGTCAGCACATCACATCCATTCATTTCACTGGACACTCATCTGTAAATAGCTTTTAAAATAGGTGTTACCTCTGTATTACAGTAATTTGTACCTGTGAGGTGAAGCCATTTCTCTTTGCCCCAGTAATTTAAAGCTGACTGAGGAAACATAGATTTTAATATTTAATAACTGATTAAGTTACTTTGTTCATGGGAGACTTCTTTGAGACACTGTGTTCATTTCTTGCATAATATGTTGAAAGCCTAATAAAATGAACACCACTTTATTAAGGAATGAACCCACAGAGTATTATATAAAGTCGTGCAGTGCATTAATTATACTTCCTGCTCTGAGTTTTCAAAAGAACAACAGTCAAAACTACAAAATTTAATTATCTTCCCGACTTGGGAAAATAAGTTTGTGTTTATTTTATGTAATTCATTCACGTCGCACTTTA